>NC_045981.1:27229005-27385652 GCF_010909765.2 Amblyraja radiata
ATCACTCTCAGCGCGAGAAAGGCCTATTGTGACGACATTAACGAAAGACAGTCATTTTTATTTCAAAGTTTTGTCCGATTTTTGAACATTTTCAGTAATAACGAGAAATAAAGCATGAAATTTTCAGATAAGGCGATTTCGGACTCCATGGGAAAAATCTCTACTGCAATATGTAAAAATGTTACCATTACCATGTCATTTTTTTGAGAAGATGTGATTGTACACACACAAATCTACATACAAGATGAGCGTTTTATAAGTATATAGAAATTATATGATAAGGACAACCAGTTGTAAAAGTGGAATCAATCCCAGATTTAGTGCTGGGAAACAAAGCAAGGCATTTCAAGATGAAAAGGGGACACTTGGGAAATAATAATTGTTACATAACATTTAAAACAATTATGAAGGGCAGGGAATGTCAAGGTAGTGAAGTATTAAAAAATATTTTAGTTTTGCGAAATGAAGATAGAATGAAGATAAACTGAAAGTATTGAGAATAGTGGGAGTTTTGTATCATGATCAATAGTGCTTTGGAAAAATAGAACCCCTTAAAAAAAACCCACCAAGAATCAGTGAAACATCTGGTATGAAAAATAAAATCATTGTAAAATAATTAAGTTATCCAATCCTATCTCAAAAAATAGCCTGATGCCAGATAAAAGTTATTTGTGTAATTTTACCAGTGTGCTGAAATGTCTTTAAACTAATAGATTGCTGTTTAATATATTAATGGTTCTCTATAAATCTTAGAGTAACTGATATTCAGTCTAATATACCCAGATCAGGATTGATACGTCTGAAGAGTTACATTTTTCATTTGAAATAGACAAACCTTCCAAAGTTGGTCTAACTATGTCAGAACAAATTTTACAGATATTTGGGAGTTGTATAGTTAAATGTGAAATCTTGAAATAAAAGATGGAAGAAATCCCTATTTCTTTCTTGGAAGTAGTCAGGACTACGGTTGTGTTAAAAGGGATCCCCCATCACAGATAATTCCCAGCCAAATTCATAAAAGAAGCCTTTTGATAATCAAAATACATGGGGTTGTTAGGGAAATAATACCTATTTTGTCTTTGAACTATTTTCAAAGGCTTCAATGGCATTTCTTCTCTTATATTCAGTAAGTGCTTTCAGAAAAACACAGTGTTGAAAATGTTCCTGTTCATTTTACATTTACTGTTTGCTCTTTTCCATTGCTACTCCTGCACCTCCCTTTGTGCCTTACCTTGAAGTAATACATTGTGTTCAACGTGTGCAGCTAACTTTAGCTCCCCCCTGAACTGCTTCTGAAAGGTCTTTTAATTTTACTTCGGAGTCACGTGAGTGACTACGTGAAGAACCCGCTTCCAACGCATGCGTGTCATATCGCTACACGCATTGCACGAGTCAACAGAAGGGTGGAGGACATCCCCCAGTAACGGGAGAAGGAAAAAAGGTCCAGCAAAAGGCAGGTAAGGACTCTGCATTTTTATTCACAGAAAAATGGACAGAGTGAAAAGGAAGCGGTCTGCAAAAAAGCTGCCCGAGAAACGCGTTGTAAACGTGGATGAACGGCAGAGACAGCAGCCGTCGGCTCTAGATGCCTCGGTAGAGGAATCAGCTGTGCCAGAAATCATTCTGGCACCGACGAAACTTACTCACCGGCCGGGAGGCAAAGTTCAAACAAAAACGCACCATCTAGCAGAGCCCGACTTGGAGCAGCAGCGGGCGACCAGCCCGTATCAATATCGGACCAGGGCTGAACGGGTGCGGGAGACGGAACAAACCCGCTATGAGTGGCTGCATACGGAGCAGCCAGGAGAAACAGCTGACCGGGAACAAACGTGGACCGACAGTCGGGACCGGTGTGGCCAGCGGCGGGACGAGGAAAGCCCGCAAACCAGCACCCGTGAGTACCGGGGACGGGAACAGCGGGGATACAGAGAAGAGCAGCACACTGCTGAAAGGCTGCAGGAATGGGAGCAGCCAAAAATAGCAAGTGCAGCTCACCGTCTAAAGGAGCTGCTGGAGGAGCTCCTTCACAGTGGCAGTCCCATGAATGTGGAGACTAGCCACAGTGGGCAGACAAGCCCCATATGGGTACCCCGTGAGGGACCCCTGAAATCTCGACCTCTTTGGAGGAGAGTGGGCAGGACCCTGATGGGCCAGACCCTGATCACACAGCTTCCTATGATCCTGAATCTGCAGAAAAACATACACTGCTGGACATGGTGGCTGATTACTTCAAACCAAGTCAAACAGGGGCAGACTTGGATTCCAGGATGGCAGCCAGTATTAACTACATGTCTGGCCATCAACTCCAACAACAAATATTCACAGAGACACTGGCCAGACATCTGCCACCTGGTAACTGTGATGCATTACAAATCCCCAGTGTCAACCAATGCATTTGGAAGCATATGGGGAAGGACATCAGGAACCATGATCTCAAAATCCAGAAAGCCTTAAAGGGGCTTACGGCAGGGATCACAGCTTGCATCCGCACCCTGGACAAAACAGAGCAAACTAAAGGCCACCAAGACGCACTAGCCCTGTTCTGTAATGTACAATATGAGCTGAATAGCATGCGGAGGGCGGCTATTCAGCCAGCACTGGATCCTAAATATGCAACAATTTGCAAACAAAGAGCCGTTAAAACCCCAACCCTTTTGTTTGGGGAAGCCAAGACACTGGGGCTCATCAAAACCAGCGCAAAGGCTCATTTTGGATCACGGTACCAGCCACATGGAAGACCGAAAAGTGTGGCTTATATCAGTGGCAGTGCCAGAACCCAATATAACCCGCAGCAGCCTTCTTTTAGGGTATGGCCAGGGACGGCCACCCTGGAAGATGCGGAAGCCTAAACCTCCAGTACAACCACGAACACGAATAAAAACAAAACCCCCTTTTTTCAAAAAACAAAGAATATAATACAACCACCAGTAACCATGGAGGTAGGTGGGTGTGGTTCTTTTGTAAAAAAGGGACCCACGACGGTGGGAGGGAGGTTGCAATACTACAGTGACGAATGGTGTAAAATCACTACAGACTCGTATGTTCTAAGCAGTATTCAGGGTTATCTGATAGAATTTACTCATCCCAATAACCCCCCGGTACAACATACACCAGAAAGGCATTTCGTCCTTACAAAAACCGAACAATCTAAAGCCCACATGGAGCTACAACGATTGTATACAAAAGGTGTGATTGAGCATACTACTCATGAACAATTAAAATTTGTATCAAACATATTTATTAAAAATAAAAAAGATGGGGGTTGCAGGATTATCATTGACCTTTCAACCCTAAACACATTTGTTCAATATGTTCATTTTAAGATGGATACCTTTATCACTGCTAAAGAATTAGTATCAGCTGGTTTCCATATGACAAGCATTGACTTAAAAGATGCATACTATACAGTACCCATCAGAGGGGAACACAGACGGTAGTTAAGTGTAAATTGATACCAGAAACGAATATGGATTATCTAGGATTCACCATTAACACGGTCAATATGTTAGTAACTTTACCAATAAATAAAGCCGCAGCCCTACAGGAGGATTGCAGCGAGCTTCTTAACACCAACAGACCCTCCATTAGACGGGTAGGCCGGATAATTGGGAAGATTGTGGCTACATTCCTGGCCACACATTTTGGGCCATTACATTATCAAAATTTGCAAAGAGCAAAAATTAGAGCACTCAAATTTAACAAAGGTCATTTTGATAGACCTATGGAGCTGCCTACGGAAGCTATAATTGAACTACAGTGGTGGGAACATAGCATTAGGTATTGCTCCAACCCCATCATTATTGACAACTCGTCTATGGTATTACAAAATGGTGTATCCAAAGAAACATTTGGATATCGGCAACATACCTACCAGGTAAGCTAAATTCAGTGGCAGACACCAGGTCACGCAAATTTAATGAAAACACGGAATGGATGTTAAATAAAAATGTATTTGCTGAAATTACAGCAAAATATGGTAGACCAGATATTGATATTTTTGCGTCCAGGTTGAATCACCAATTACCAAGGTATGTGTCCTGGGAACCAGACCCTGGGGCAGAAGCTACAGATGCTTTCTCACTGCATTGGGGGAAATGGCGTTTTTTATGCTTTTCCCCCATTCTGCATCATCAATCGGGTACAAAGGTAAATTCAACAATATTCGGCATCTGGGATTCTCATAGTACCCGATTGGCCTACTCAACCGTGGTATTCGGTCATACAGGGGATGGTGTTAGAACCATGTTCCATTATTGGACATAGCCCGAATTTATTAATTCATCCAGTAACTGGAGGGGGGCAGTCACCCATGCCATAAGACTATGGATTTGTTGATTTGTAGAGTCTGAAAGACCCACTACACGGCATGGGGCTGTCAGACAGGACGATGAATCTCATCACATCCGCACAAAGACTATCAACACGGAAGCAGTACCTCGGACACATCAAGAAATGGGGCATATATACTGCTTTGACAACAACCTAGACCAAAGGGCCAAGAACATTCCGGCCGTATTGGAATTCTTAACAAACCTCCATTATGATAAACGATTGGGCTACAGTGCCATCAATAGTGCCAGAAGTGCACTCTCCAATTACCTATCACAAGGAACGGAGCGGCACACGGTGGGAACGCACCCCCTGGTAACAAAACTTATGAGGGGCATATTCAATGCATATCCCCCTAAAACCAGGTACTCCAAAATCTGGGATGTGGGTGTCGTTTTAAACATGCTGAGGAGCTGGTCGCCCATAAACAGCATTATCACTGCAGAAACTGACCATGAAAATGGTTATGCTCATGGCGTTAGTTACTGCACAACGAGTCCAGTCATTAAGCAAACTGAGCCTGGACTCCTTGATCATCTCACGAGAGAAACTGGTGTTTGTCATACATGAGTTAATAAAACAAACAGACCAGGTTCATCGGGTCAAGTGATTGAATTTATGGCATATCTATATGACGAACGTCTGTGTATAGCAAGACATATCCAATTATACATGGAATATACTAAGAGCATTCGAGGTCAGGAAATGGCTTTGTTAATTTCTTACAAGAAACCGCACAAAAGGGTCACGACCCAAACTATCTCAAGGTGGCTCAAATGTGTCCTAAAGATGGCAGGAATAAACACTAATGGTTTTAAATCTCATTCCACCAGGGCTGCAGCAAAATCCGCAGCAAAAATTCTGAGGTACCCATGGACCAAATCCTCAGAATAGCAGGATGGTCATCCGAAAGGACTTTCCAAAGGTTTTATAATAAACCAGTTTTGGAGCCATCATCATTTTCGGAAAGCATTTTACGTTCAATATTATAATTTGCCCGAAGGGTTACAGGGCTATGATTTCAATTAATAAATGTATTTTCTCGTTATATCACACAAGTCTTTGTATAAGTGTGTCTAAAATTGCTAATGATACTCTCTCCCGATACCCAAGGCAGTTGTGAAGCATGGACTCGTTGCACGGCATGAGGTCACAGAGCTTTGAAATCTTCACGTAGTCACTCACGTGACTCCGAAGTAAAATAGTAAGATTAAACGAGAACTTACCAGTTTGAAGTTTGATCTGTATTTTATGAGGAGGAACGTTGAGGGAATACGTGCCCTCCGCTCCCACCCTCCTATGATCATATCAAATCTGGTATCTCTTTGATAATCTTACTATGTTAGGTCATTATAGTTTCTGTGACCTCACACCGCTGCTTTGAAGAATGACACGCATGCGTTGGAAGCGGGTTCTTCACGTATTCCCTCAACGTTCCTCCTCATAAAATACAGATCAAACTTCAAACTGGTAAGTTCTCGTTTAATCTTACTATCTTTCTTCATAGGTCATCCCATTTCGACCACATCAACTGGCTATTTATTTGTGCACCAATTCTCATGCAAACATAGCCAACTATATTGCGCTTTTGTGTTAAACCTTGACATCAGTTGAGCAAATGGTCCAGTGCTGATCGTTATCAATGTAAACTTAATGCTGTGACTTTCAAAGTGCAGTTGAAGTTACAACAGGAACAAAGACGATTTTTATAAATAGAATCACTTTGATAAACTGATTCATTATTTTCACCACCGCATGAAATGCTGTTGTTGAACTCCAAGAAATGATAACAAGATGTTCCCTGACCTCTCAACATCATCTCAATGTTTGGCTTCTCCTTTATTACTCAGTTATAATTAATTCATGCTGTCGTCTGTGCTGTTAATTTAAATTTGACAAATGTCAAGATAATTTGTAGATGTCACTTTTTTTTAATAATACCCATATTTTAGATGGCAGCTTTTTTGATCAATTTTAGAGCAAGCTGACAATTAAATCTAAATGCATCTGTTCACTTTGACCAAGAGCTTGTTTCCTATGGTTTAAATACAAGCCCATTGCACCAACTGTTAATGCCTAACACTTCCACTATTCTTCTAAGAAGGAAAATGTTTTGCCAGGTGGGTTGGAATGAAGCCTCGCCAACAAAAATGAAAAGTGCTGTAAATATCTGGCAAACATGTGGAACTTGAAAATTATCTTTAGATCAGTTACGGAGTGCGGGCACACATCCAAATTTGTTTGGAAACAAATGTCACATTTTTCGGGAAAGTCTGCTACACTCAAAGATCTATGTAGAAAGGTCCATTCCACAGGACCCCTGGGAACTCTTCAATCTAAATCCCCTGCAACACGGAAGGACGTACACCACAACTTTGGTCGTTGAGCAGTTATACAGACAACACTTATCTGAACACTTCAGGAAAACCCTCAGACTCAACTGCAAACTGGAGGTCGATGTGTCATCAGTGATTCCTCCCTCCATGGACAATCTCCATGGCAAGCACCACAACGTATGGGGATGTCTACTCAAAATTCACCAAATATATTTTGTAGGATAAGTGGACTCGAACCAGTGCTCCCTCTCCCAGGCCACATCTCCAGCTCTGATGTCCAGTTAACTCATTGGATTGACCACATTGTTTACATGCCTGACCCCAGACTCCTGAAACACACACACAGTGGCAAAAGGTTACCAGATGGATAGAGGAAAAGATACAAAGATATTCACAAATTCTTCCTTCAGGCGTGCTACACCGTCCAGAATCTCACCACAGCTCCCCACGCTCAGAAGCCGGCCAGCTCCACGATGGTGAGTCCGCAGGCTCCGCGATTGGAGCCCCCAGGTCGTTCCGGTTGGATGCCGCTCCACGGTGCTAGGCCCCAACGACAATGGAGACCCGACAGGGATAAGGTCGGGTCCCCCATACAGGGAAGAGTTTTAAAAGTTTTCCCCGGCATGCGTACTCTCTTCCTTTGCATGAACTTTTCATCCTTTTATACTAGAAGACTGAATCTGCTTTACCCAAGCAAATTGCGTCCACAATGCGATGTTGAAGAGTTCAGAGATTATCTTCAGGCATGAAAAACACTCACTGTCTTTTGAAAATCTCTTTAATTGTGAATCTTTTTGGTAGAGTCCAAGTGCTTGGTCCGGAGGTTATTTTCGAGTCCTTGCTCTGAAATGTGAAAAAACACACACAAGAGTAATTAGGAAAAGTTATGTGTGACTACCAGGGTCCTAAGGTCTATCAATTGTATGACTTCATCTTTTAAATGATGAGGCACTAAACCGTACAGATTTCCTTTTGGATCTGTTCTATGATGAATGACTGGAACTGTTAGGAATACTCTGTAAGCCAGGCAGCATCTGCTTAGGGATAATGTTTAAGAAGGAACTTCTTCAGACTGATGAAGGGTTTCAGCCTATTTCCTTTGCTCCATAGATGCTGCTGCACCCGCTGAGTTTCTCCAGCATTTTTGTCTACCTGCTTAGGGATAGTGTCAGGTTGAGATTTTAATGATGAAGACAATTGAAAATCTAGTATAGTTGCTGTATTTTCAAAAACATTCAGTGCATTTCAAAATAGTTTAAAGTGTGAAATGCTTTGAATCTACCTTTCCAGATAAGATAGTTCATAACAGTAAATGCTGAAATGATGTTGTTCAGAAAAAATCTGCTCGTCCGCAGCCCGAAATGTCCAATGTGCCAAATGATCGAGGGTAGACAAAATAGAATGCAAAATGTGTAAGAATGAACTGCAGATGTTGGTTTAAACCAAAGATAAACACAAAAAGCTGGAGTAACTCAGCAGGACAGGCAGCATCTCTAGAGAGAAGGAATGGGTGACGTTTCGGGTCGAGACCCTTATTCCGACTTGTTAGAGATAAGGGAAACGAGAGATATAGACGGTGATGTGGAGAGATAAAGAACAATGATTGAAAGATATGCAAAAAGGTAACGATGATAAAAGAAACAGGCCATTGTAAGATGTTTATGTGGTGAAAATGAGAAGCTAGTGCATCTTGGGTGGAGGAGGGATAGAGAAAGAGAGAGGAAATGCCTGGGCTACCTGAAGTGCGAGAAATCAATATTCAGACCACTGGGCTGGAAGTTACCCAAGCAAAATATGAGATGCTGTTCATCCAATTTGCATTTAGCCTCACTCTGACAATGGAGGAGACCACACTGATATGGTGGAAATTCATTCCCCTCTGCAATTTCACAGTTTATGCTTCTCTACCTATGGTTATTTACCACTATCATGACAGTAAATTAATAAGGATCAATCCACAAGTGTGCTTACCATGTATGGTCTGCTGGGCACAGTGATCTTTCCACACTCCATACTTCACGTCCTCTTGAATCCAATGTTCTTTGCCATCCATCAAGCCCTCCCTTTTTAAGTGCTCCACTTTACTGCCACTTGGAGCCTCTCAATTGTTGTGTATCTGCACAGTTGTAGATGATCTGTGAAAATGATGGTGAACTGATATTATTTGTTAAGAAACGTGTTTCTTCTTCACTATTCTCCCACTTAAACCAGAACAAGAGAACACAGCGCACTCTCTGCACATTAGTGTTTTACATACGTGGCCATCCAGCCCCCAGGTAGATTACACATCTTCACGAGGCAATGCTCAACCACTCCATGTTTGTAAAGGCTGAGATCTCACTTCTCAGTCTCCGAACTTAAATGCCTCTTTGTCTTGCATTGTTTGTCAATGTCTTTTAAATTCCTCGTTTGTCACAGAATAATCTAAATTTCATCATTGCTAAATACACTTCCCACACTGCAGAAATACACTTCCCCATCTCACAATGTCATTCTCAGAACCAGTTAAATGGAAAGGGATTCTAAAATGTGACCATTTATCTTTTTTCAAATGAGCTGTTAAGCTTGCGTTTAAGATAAATAATTTCTGTAGAGCACTATTCGAGGCATTGATAACCAGCTTCAGTCAAGCATTTCTTTGTAATAAATAGAAACATAGAAACATAGAAATGCTTCCAGTTTAACCCTGTTTTCTTTATTTGTAAGTTAAATGAAAATCCCAGATTTTCCAAACCGAACAAAAGGAATGTCCCCAGCGGTCATCTAAATAGAATGCATCCATTTTTAAATGTTGAGCTTCACAAGCAGCTGGTGAGGTTGGCGCAGACTACCATACGGACAGGATGAGCACTGAAGGTAGAATGGCCTGCTCCCACTTATCTAGCCAGAGGCAATTAAAGTAACAGAGGATTCAATGTGCTAAACTGTTTCCAGTGAAAGGGTAGCACAGTCTTAAAATTAGATCGAAATAATTAGGATTGAAATCAAACGCAACAATTTCAATCACCTCCCTCCTCCCCCCAGCCCATTCCCCCTTCCACCATCCCCTGAACCCATGGACGTCCATCTCAAGGCTCCAATCAATTTATTTTCGTTAAGGAAGGGCCTCAGCTCTGGTCAGTTCAGTAAAGGGAAGATGTGGAGCCTTCATCATTTCCAGTCCTACCGCCCAGCCCGTATGCTGATATGCCTGCTATTAAAATTGAGGTTGAAGGTGTCAAGAAGTTATTGCTCAACATTACTACCACAAAAGCAATTGGACCAGATCAGATACAGAATCAACCCCTCAAGATCGCAGCCAAAGAACTGGCTCCAGTTTTGCAGTTCATTTTTCAACAATCGCTTGACTCGGGCGATGTTCCGCTGGATTGGAGGAAGGCCAACATCACTCCTCTCTTTAAGAAGGGTTCAACCACCAACCCAGCGAATTATCGTCCTGTTTCACTAACAAGTACTTGCTGCAAATTACTGGAGCATATCATTGATAGTAATCTGATGCGTCACTTGAGCAAACATAATATTCTGGCCGACAACCAACATGCATTTAGGAGGCATAGATCATGCGAGTCTCAGCTTATCCTGACGACAAATGACCTGGCCAAGCACCTTGACAGTAACGTCATCATGGATTTAGTTGTGCTGGACTTTTCTAAAACATTTGATGTCATCCCACACCAGAGACTGCTTCGGAAGCTTGACTTCTATGGTATTTGTTCACGAAACGATGGATTTCCAGTTTCCTGACAAAACGTCTTCAGCGTGTGTGTGTGAACGGAAAGAGCTCCAATTGGCATCCAGTGTTGAGTGGTACACCTCAGGGCACAGTACTTGGCCCACACCTATTTTGGCTTTACATAAATGACATCCATGAAAAAGTCGCAAGTACGACCAGACTATCCGCTGATGATTGTTTGCTGTACCGTCCAATTAAGTCAACTGATGATGAAGATGCTCTCCAAAAGGATCTCGATACTATGGTCGAGTGGTCACAACAATGGGGCATGCAGTTCAACCCTTCCAAATGTGAAACCATGCGTGTCACCAGAAAGAGGAATCCAGGCGTCACATCCTACAACATACTTGGTGTCACCCTTGAAGAATCCAAACAAACCAAGTATCTTGGCATCAAATTGCAAAATGATCTGCGTTGGAATGGTCAGACTCATCATGCAACAGTGAAAGCAACAGGTGTCCTAAACTTCCTGAGGCGCAACTTTCATCATTGTTCAGCATCTGTCAAGGAGAAGCTGTATTTCACCCTCGTTCGACTTCATTTGGACTACGCAGTTGCAGTTTGGGACCCATACACAGATAAAAACATTTCATCCATCGAACGTGTCCAAAGACAGGCCGCTCGATTTGTTACAAACACCTATGAGAGAGAAGCGAGTGTCACCAAACTTCTGAATTCTCTGGGGTGGAACCCTCTCCAAGACAGACGTGAAGCTCACCGTTTGACCTGTTTTTACAAAATGTTAAATGGTCAGCAAGACCTACACCAACCCCAAACCAATTAGGAGCAGACGAGGGCATTCCATCCAATTTGTGATCCCAGCTACAAAGACAGATGTGTACAGCAATTTGTTCTTCCCACGCACAATTAAAGCATGGAATAATCTCCACCAAACTATAGTTACCCAACCAGATGCAACTAAATTTAAAGTAGCACTTTCTTCCCAATAACCCATTCTGGCTTAATCCCTCCCTTCACCACCTCCAGTTTAAATTCCAGTTGGAACATTTTGGAGGACCAAGTAACCAAGTAACCAAGGTTTACTCATGGACGGACATGCAAGGATGTTTGAACTTGAATACAAACCTGTCCACAAGATGTGTGTGTCTCAACACCAAACTTAGAAGTCGAGCCATTTTCTTTTGCAAGGATAATTCATTACAAATACGGAATGGATGGGATGAACTGCAATTTGGAGCTCCAAGCAGCAAAGTGCATTTTTAACAATGACCACAAATCAGCCTTGCTTTATTTAGCTTGTAGATAAGGTGATTTATGGTCTTTTTTTTCAAGCTGATTTGTGGTAAATCCCAATGTCGCTGCGGAAAACTCATGTTGTCAATTGTGTGGTGGTGCAACTCCGCGGCTATCAAAGAGTTCATGGGGCCGGTTCTTTCTTACTTCCAGGTTGAGGAACTGGTACACTATCTGGAGCTCCATGTAGTAAGATAACCAAATAAATAGTTTAAAAATTAAATGACGTTCCTTAATGAAGGTCTCACGAATGGAATTAACAACATTTCTCTTCTGGCAATTTTTGTTGTGGACATAACTATGGCTGATTATCTTCATTTGCATTGTACAATCTGTTCCAAACACTTGACATCAAGAGCTGTCATTGCAGATCCACTTAATTAGTTTAGTTTAGAGATACAGCGTGGAAACAGGCCCTTCGGACCACTGAATTCGCGCCGACCAGCGATCCCTGCACACACAATGTCCTACACACACTAGGGACAATTTATAATGATACCAAGTCAATTAACCTACAAACCTGCACGTCTTTGGAGTGTGGAAGGAAACTGGAGCTCCCGGAGAAAACCCACGCTGGTCACTGGGAGAACAAACCCCGTACAGACAGCACCCATAGTCAGGATCGAATCTGGCGCTGTAAGGCAGCAACTCTACCGCTGTGCCATCGTGCTGAGAGGGGTTGAATCCTAAAAGTCACTGTTGACTCCACACTTCAGGATGAGTTCTACAAGAAGCTGAATATGTGAAATGCAAGGCAAACTTTGTGACAAACTTCCCTGAGATTGGCACACTGGAGGAACACAATCTGAACAATAACTACTGCTGGGCACGTCAGCGATGGAAGACAACCTAGATAGTTCATTAAATAAAGCATTACTTCTGTAAGACTTAATAGCAGAGCTGTCAGGCTGTCCACAGAACCTGGATTCTGCACACTCTATCAATCCACCATCTGTTGCCTGATTAAATATATTGCTTCACTCTAGGCACCAAATGCCATGACAACCTTCAGCTCCTTGATCATATCAAAGGGAAGAGCATCAAACATCACAGCACGAGTGGGTCCGTCGATCACAGCTCCTCATGTGGGACAGCTGCATTTGCTATTTTGCAAAATTGTTGTCTTGCTGGTTACCATTTCCTCTGTCCTAACAGATGCATTTAATTCTCCTCGTAATCATGTACTTGATCTTCAGTCTGTGTTTATCCTCCCCAGCACTTGTCCTTGGTCTTGATAGCATCTAATTTCCATGACCTGTGCAGCTATAGTGACGTTGGGAGACATCATTGTGCCAAGGTGAGATGTTCCTGCAGGAGACATCACCATGCACGCGAGAGGTGCATCACTGTGGCTGGTTCAGAAAGACATTGCATGCAACTGCCACCAAGGACACATTTTCAGTTTAGTTTAGAGATATAGAGTTGAAACATGCCCTTCGGCCCACCGAATCCGCGCCGACCAGTTATCCCCATGCACTAACACTATCCTACATACTGTCCCGCTGAGTTACACGCTGGAATTCAGAAGATTGAGGGGGGATCTTATAGAAACTTACAAAATTCTTAAGGGGTTGGACAGGCTAGATGCAGGAAGATTATTCCCGATGTTGGCGAAGTCCAGAACTAGGGGTCACAGTTTAAGGATAAGAGGGAAGTCTTTTAGGACTGAGATGAGAAAATCATTTTTTACACAGAGAGTGGTGAATCTGTGGAATTCTCTTCCACAGAAGGCAGTTGAGGCCAGTTCATTGGCTATATTTAAGAGAGAGTTAGATGTGGCCCTTGTGGCTAAAGGGATCAGGGGGTATGGAGATAGGGATGGGATACTGAGTTGGATGATCAGCCATGATCATATCGAATGGCAGTGCAGGCTCGAAGGGCCGAATGGCCTACTCCTGCACCTATTTTCTATGTTTCTATGTTTCTATGTTACTTTAGCATTTTGTGTCAACCTACAAACCTGTACGTCTTTGGAGACTGGAGTGTCTTTAGAGTGCAAAAACCAGAGGAAACATATATGGTCACAGGGAGAATGTACAAACTCTGCACAGACAGCATCCGTAGCCAGTGCAGAACCCGGGTCTCTGGCTCTGAGGCAGCAATTCTACTCTTCGGGAATGGAGGAGTGCGTGTGGAGAGTTATATTCCTGAGGGTGAACTGGCTGTACCTTGTAAATCTATTCTCTTTGTAAAGCTTTCAAGGAGAAATGGTGTCTGAAGACATAAATGAAGAGTTTATTTTTTGTGCATCTGAATTAAACAGAGCCACATTTTGTTGCAATGGCCAGGAGCTTAGCAACAAAAAACAAATTTTACCCCTGAGAATTCACGGAATTGCACAAAATGTTGTTAGATGGTGTTAGATATTCTGCTAGTTGATGATTGAACACTGATGGAATAGACAAAGGCCCATCAGTGGCCACCGCTGCTACACCACTAGTGACTGCGTATTAGTAACAGGGTTCAACAGATGGTCAATGATACAGGAGATGTGAGTGGTGAAAGGACGAGAGGTGATGAAGCTGGATACCTATGCATTATACACCTGCCTGACACCGTGGGGAAAGGTGGGCTGGAGGAATTCCCCAAGTGGACTGTGGTGGGGGGGAGGAAGGCAAAATTGTCAAAAACGGAGGCGTGATCGGGAGGCAGCTTCAGCCCTGAACACAATCACACGCCTCTCTGACGGGTCAGTAATTACCACAGCCGGTAACATCATTAGCACATGGTAATGAGGCAATTCTGAATCGAATTAAACAAGAAGTTAAATTTAAGACCTTGAGGAATGGCTTTGTGAGAGTCTTGCCAGTAAACGGGACTGAGTAGGCTTCGTAATGAGGTCTTTAATGATCAAATTGCTGATCTCGACAGACGTACAGTGCTTTCAGCTGCTGTGTCAGTCAAATCGTTCTGGTAAACATCTTGCAGAGTGTTTGTCAGAATTCAGATTGTATTTTGAGAAGTCTGAAGGTTTTCATATTGGACTCAGCAATGTGGTGAGATAGTGGGCGTGTGGACCTCGGCTGAAGTGGACGTTAATTATCCAATGATCACAGCTACACCGTGCAGTCAGGAGCTGCAGGTGCTTTCAGATCTGGTACAGGGAGGAGAACAGAACAGTGCAGGCAGGGGGTTGTGTGAGCCATAGCTGCCTCACCGTGGCAGTCATGTTGGGTTAAGGGTGACTTGCTTCCACCCCACGGCTGGAGGGTCCATGGTCAATGTAGGATCTGCCACAGGATGGGCAATTGGATACAAACTTTGAATCGGAGCATGGCAGTGGTGGGTTGCGTTTCACTTTGGAGGCTTGAGAGCAGCGGGGTACCACAGAGATCGGTGTTGTCTGTCAACTATGTTAATGATTTGGATGGGAAGATAGTTGGCTGGGTTAGTAAGTTTGCAGATGACATCGAAACGTTGCCTATCCATGTTCAAATGGTTTGCTCAAGAAATCAATGGAAGATGATTGATTACTACATTGTTATGCTATCGACTATGGAAGACGTTGATTTCTGGGAGATGTAAAGGATAAATGAGGTAATGGAAGTTTTGCATTTGAAGTCGGAGATGTACCGATGTAATTTCAGAAAGCTGGTGCACAAGAATTGCTGAAGGCATGGTGAATTGAGGTGATGAAATGGAAAGGAATGTATCTGGAAGAAAATAAACAGAATGTTATGTAGATTTTATGAATATTTTGGATATATACAATACTAGACTAAATGGGACCCGTTGGGTCCCATGTTCACACGGGAGGGCTGGTCCCCAACGCAATATTCCACCCCTCCACCAATTCCAATATTGGTGGCCAGTGGGGGGGGGGGGGGGGGAGGGCAGAGGGGAGGGCTTTCTGGAGCGCTAGTATGGGTATTGTGGGCTGAAGGGACTGGTTTCCAGAGGGCTAGTATGGACATTGTGGGCCAAATGGATTCTTGGGGTGGCAGCTCAGTCACTCAAGCCTGATGTGCTGGCAGCTCATTCACGGCTGGTGGGCTGGCAGTTGACTCAAGGTTATTTCTTGAAATTCCATTTCAAGCAGGGTGCAAGGCCACCAAATTCAAATGCAGTGTCCTACCATTTCAAGCAGGGTGCAAGGCCACCAAATTCCGGTGCACTTTCCTACCACTTCAAGCAGGGTGCAAGGCCACCAAATTCATTTGCAGTTTCTGACCACTTCAAGCACGGTGCAGGGCCATCGAATTCAAGTGCAGTTTCCTGCCACTTCAAGCAGGGCGCAAGACAACCAAATTCAAATGCAGTTTCATGCCACTTCAAGCAGGGTGCAAGGCCACCAAATTCAAGTGCAGTTTCATGCCACCAAGCAGGGTGCAAGGCCACCAAATTTAAGTGCAGTTTCATGCCACTTCAAGCAGGGTGCACGGCCACCAAATGCTAGTGCTGTTTCATGCCATTTCAAGCAGGGTGCAAGGCCAACAAATTCAAATGCAGTTTCATACCATTTCAAGACGGGTGAAACTACCATAAACCTACTATAAAACCACACAAAACACCACATAAACACCATACTCACAGTTCAGTAGACATTCAGTGTGTTCAGTTGATTTACAACTCAGACAGAGTCGTGACCTCTCCCTCCCCCATCTTGCAGAGACTGAGCCACACCCACACTTCTGGGTTTTATAACCCCTCCACCCTCCAACCGGAAGGGGTGTGGCCCTCATGGCATGATTGACAGGAGAGAGATTCTCAACATTTTTTAAACACTAATAACACTTTTATTTTTCATTGATGGGAAGAATCCTCTGCACCTGATGAGCGGCGGGGGACTGAGTAAGATGGCCAAAAATCACAGCCGTAAGTGGTAGCGTTTTATCTAAAATCAATATACAGTGCAAACAGGAAGATGTCAAGTTTCCACGAACATCCATTTTTGCAGTGCATTATTTCAAAGCAGTTACCACCACCAACAACAACCATTTTTGCAGTGCAGCATTTCAAAGCAGCTACCGCCACTAACAACAACCATGTTTGCAGTGCAGCATTTCAAAGCAGTTACCACCACCAACAACAACCATTTGCAGTGCAGCATTTCAAAGCAACCACATTTTAATTTTCAAACCACATTAAGGGCACTCACAGTTGAGTACTCATGTGTTCAGTGTTATTCACAGCTCAGAGAGATGTGATCCTCTTGCTTCCTCTGTCTTGCAGAGACTGAGTGAGTTTTGGGTTTTATAGTCCCTTCCCCTCTGACCAGCAGGGGCAGCAGAGAGAATCTCAACATTTTTTATACATTAATAACTCTTTGATTTTTCACCGATGGGAGAAATCCTCTTGTTCTGTGCAGCGAAGGGGGACTCTGAGTAAGATGGCTTTTCAAAAATCATGAAACAGAAAACAGGAAGTGGTCAAGATATTACTTTTAGTAATATAGATATAATCACAAAAACTAATAGAATAGTGAGATAGCAGGGCAAAAACATGAAGAAAGCCAGATAAAAACAAAAAATGCTCAAGAGGCAGTGCACACAGCATCTGCGGAAAGAAAAACACAGTTGATGTGCAAGATCTGAGACAGCTCGGCAGAAGTGGGACAGAGAGGAGTAACTAGTTTTCAGTGGCAGAGAAGGTAGTGGAAATAGACACAAAATGTTGGAGTAACTCAGTGGAATAGGCAGCATCAATGGAAAGAAAGAATAGGTGATGTTTTGGGTCGAGGCAATTCTTCAGACTGAGAATCGGGGAGAGGGAAATGAGGAGGGTTGGGTAGAACAGTGGGCTTATCACTGATAGGGTGAGACCAAATACGGGAGTTAAGAGCACAATGTGCTCCTTTGTCTGTGAATGTGTTTCTAATGACAGGGATAAAGGTCACGTCCAGTAGATAAACCAACAGAGAGAGACTGTCTCATCATCCCTTGAATGGAAATTCAGTGGGTCAGGAAGCATCCCTGGAGAACATGGCTAGGTGATGTTTCGGGTCGGGATGCTTCCTCTGACTCTTTTTGCCATTGCATTGGTGCAAAGTAGGTTGCATCTTGGTGACACCGCAACAGAAAGGTACACTGTTGTCGGTACACATGGCAATTAAACATCTTGGCTCTTTATCCACATGTACAGCTTCCCCGACCGTTCATTCCATATGCCCGCCACCCTCTGTGTGAAAGGTTTACTCCTCAGACTTTCCTCTCTCACCTTCTTCAAATTAATGATTTATCAGATTAGATTAGATTTGTTTATTGTCATTCAGACCTTTCAGTCTGAACGAAATTTCGTTTCCCTGCAGTCATACATATAATAAAAAATGACAAAAACACACAATCAACACAAATGTAACATCCACCACAGTGAGTTCACCAAACACCTCCTCACTGTGGTGGCAAAATCCTAAAGTCTCTGTCTCTTCCCTCTATTGTTCTCCCTCTGCGCCGAGGTGATCCAGGCTCCAGATGTTGTGACCTCACCGGGTGATGGTAAATCCCGCGGCTCAACCGTGCTCCGCGAACGGGCCGGTTCAAACTCCGCGGGTGGTCGCTGCCGCCGCCACAGCTCCGAGTTGCTATCCACGTTGCTGCCTGGCCCACTGAGTTACTCCAGCACTTTCTGTCTTGTTTCTTCTGTTTGGTTTTACATTCCCCTACCCTGGGAGAAATATTGTGACCATCTATGCCCCTCATAATGTTCTAACTCCTGCAAGGTTACCCTTTAACCTCCTACATTCCAGGGTAAACAGTCTCAGCCCATCTAGCTTCACATATCTCCGGCCCGCCAGTCCTGGTAACTTCTTTATAAATCCTTCCAGCACCTTCCCAGGTTATTGACATCCTTGCCATAAGAAGCAGACAGCCTGGGGCTCTCATGATGGCTGTTGTTCAGTGCAGCCACCCCCTCTGCACAGTCAGACTGCTTGTCAAAGATACAGATGCACCCGCAGAAAACCTATGTAGTCACAGGGAGAACATACATACTCCGTACTGACGGCACCCGTGGTCAGGATTAAATCCGGGTCTCCGGCGCTGTAAAGCAGCAACTCTACCATTGTGCTACCATGCCGTATCTGTGGCGTTGAAGCAAGGTGTTGGGTCTATGTGCACCCCTGCCTACTGCCTCTGCCCCCACCCCCACGGCCTCTACACACATTCGAGAATCACCACCAATGCTTCTTCCATTTTCCGGCTCTCTGAAGGTCCGACCTCACAGTTACCCGGTTTACACGGTTACACAACTTTGAACCTTGGCCGAACAATGCGACTCCAAGCTGGAAACCCACACAGCTCGTTTGTGCTGTCTTCCTTCAAGGCCACAAAAGGCAGAGAGATAGAAACCTGAAACCTCATCCAAAAGCCTAATCTCAGAGGCGAACAGATGGATGAGGCTCCCCACTCACTGCACCATTAAATAATACAGATGCATACAGTGTGCAGACAGAAGTCAGAGGCAGCAGCACACAGCACTAGCAAGAAGATTTAAATGCCAATTAATCAGTCAATTGGATATATAGCCAGGGAAATGAATACACGCTTTGCCCAAGCATTGCGTGTCTGCCAGTCCCACGCCCTCACCATCCCCCTCTCACCCCACCCTCTCCACCTCTTCACCCCACCCACTCCACACCCTCCCTTATCTCACTCTCACCCTACCCCCACCCATTCTCACCCTTTCCCCACCCTCACTCCACCACCCACACACCACTGTAACACACCACCCCAACTTTCATGTAAAACAGGGCGGCATGGTGGCGCAGTGGTAGAGTTGCTGCCTTACAGCCCTTGCAGCACCGGAGACCAGTGTTCGAGCCTAACTACATGTGCTTGTCTGTACGGAGTTTGGACATTTTCCCCATGACCTGCGTGGGTTTTCTCCGAGATCTTTGGTTTCCTCCCACACGCCAAAGACGGAGAGGTATGTAGGTTAATTGGCTTGGTATAAGTATAAATTGGCCCTAGTGTGTGTATGATAGTGTTAATGTGTCGCTGGTCAGTGCAGTCTCGTTGGGCCAAAGGGCCTGTTTCTGCGCTGTATCTCTAAACTAAACTAAACAAAACCAGAGGAGTGATTATCAGTCTTGGACTAATATACACACACAAGCTGAAATAGTTGTTGTTCCTTGTTAGATATTCTGATCTTAAATAGATATCTCCCCAACTTTAGTGGTATCACCTTCCCATGTGTAGTCCAATTCTTAGCTACTGACAGAAGTTGACTCCCATTGCAATCTATTAACCAGCTTGTTATCAACAAATGAACATGACGATGAACTTCTCATGCTCATGACTGGATCTGTGTGCCTTAAGTAACTCTGCACCTTAATCCTCTAAAGCTGGTCTAAATTAACAGATGGCACAGGTTTCATTTGTGAGTTTCATTATTCCGCAACAACAAAACAAGTGTTGAGCACTTTGGGATTTGACTGGACATATAAAGTATAAATTATGGTTTTTTATAATTACAAAACTAATGAAGGTCGTAGACGAGGTCCAGGCAAAAACCTTCCTGAGGCAGAGAGGAAGGAGACCAGGTTCGGACTTGTCTTCTTACATGAAGATGATGGCAACTCTGCGAGTCATCGCCGCAACCACCCTCTCCAAGTAATTGAACAGCTGCTCCCCAAATCACAGAGTGGGCTCCATCCAAGATCGGCGGGCAAGGTCCAGGGAAATTCTAAGGACATCACCAGTCACTGTGCGTGGCCTTGTTCAAACTAATTACAGCTTTAGCCAGATCAGCTGGGAGGAACTGCGGAACATCCTTCCCAACAGTGACGCCCACAGAAAGGTGTCCATCTTGCATCTTCCACAGGCATCAAGCAGGGCCAATCGTAATGAAGACCCGCGTCAAACCAAGCTGTGATATTGCCTTTCGATCTCTCGGTTCGAATCTGCTCCTCATCTCCAACAAATTTCCCGTGGGAGTGAAGCGAATCTTCAGTCCTAATAGAAACCGTTCAGCCCATTGTGACTGCTCCCAGACCCCAGCTTACCTAAGCGTCAATACTTTATCTGTGGATGCCTTTGTGCACATTCAGCTATCAAGCTCTTAGCCATCGTTGACATGTTCACTGAAATTTAGGTTTGTTTGTTAGTTTAGTTTATTGTCACGTGTACCGAGGTACAGTGAAAAGCCTTTGTTGCATGCTAACCAGTCAGTGGAAAGAAAATACATAACTACAATTGATCCATTCACAATGTACAGATACATGATAAAGGGAATAACATGAACAACGTGAGATACAAGATAAAGCCAGTAAAGTCCAATCAAAGATAGTCTGAGGGTCACCAATGAGGTAGATAGTAGTTCAGGACTGCTCTTTAGTTGTGATAGGATGGTTCAATTGCCTGATAATAGCTGGGAAGAAACTGTCCCTGAATCTGGAGGTGTATGTTTTCACACTTCTGTACCTTTTGCCTGATGGGAGAGGGGAGAAGAGAAGGTGACTTGTCCTAAATTATGCTGGTGGTCTTGCCAAGGCAGCATGAGATATAAATGGAGTAAATGGAAGGGAGGTTGTCTTGTGTGATGGTCTGGGGTGTGTCCCCAATTCTCTGCAGTATTTTTCTGTTGGCAGGACTTAAATCTTAAAACCGTTTTCAAGTAATATTGCCTGTTTTTTTTTTGATAATTTGGAGGATTTTGCCAAGATGGCATGGGTGATATTTCCCTAGCACCTTGAGGTGACTGCTGCAGTTCATCCTGGTCCCCATATGGTGGATAGACCTTAACTTATCATCCGCGAGACAATGTTCCTCTAGCCAACTTCCCCTGTTGTACAACATTACTCTCCAGCAATTCGGGGCAAGGTCCCAGATATGTGGACCTTGAGAGGCACCTTCCCATGAAGGAAGGCATTGGTGATGCTCTCATCTTCAATGTGCCCTGCAGCATTTGGTTGACTGGGGAAGAGGCTGTTGAACATCAAGACCTCAGGCTCTGCTCAGAATTTGTGGTGAGCGACTTCCGGTGGTGCCATGCTGGACTAGCAGTCGCAACTTTTAGCTCAGCTGCTGTAAAATCGCGATTTTTCGCGTTAAAATCGCGTCTGGAGGTCGGGACCAATTCAAAAACTCACCGGAGCCCCGGGACTTCGCGCTGATGACGTCATCAGTAAGTGCTGCGATTTAAAACGGAGGATAAAGGATTTTAAATGAAAAAACCGTCTTCAGCTCAGAGCCCTCAGAGAACAATCTCAAAACTGCTGAAAACACAGAAAACTGAAGAACAGACCTCTGAAGTGGATTCTGGAATGGCTACAAGGGCAAAGACTGAGATGACTACTAAGGAGAAAAATGAAATGGAGGAGATAAAGAACTCGGTAAGAGAACTGAGAAAAGATATTGAGGCTGGAAACTCAAAAATGATGGAAAATATTAATGTTAAATTGATGGAAAATATGTCGAACATCAATGCTGGTAATCAAAAAGTTATTGACTGCATTGGCATTATACAAAAACGAATTGAGGATGTGCATGAAGAGCTAATGGGGAGAATTAATAAAGGGGAAGAAGAATCTAAGAAGAAATTTGAGGCTGTGCATGTCATTGTTTCTTCACAAGTAACTGCAATGAAAGACATGGAAACAGTTGTTGATCAAATGGCTGAAGATATGCAGGGAATGAAGCTAGAACTAGACAGCCTCAAGAGTCAACTGGCGAAAGTCTCAGATAAATGTCTTGATCTCGAAGCTCGCTCAAAGCGCCAAAATGTACGAATACTGGGAGTAACTGAAGGAGCAGAGGGAATAACACCCGTGAGTTCACTGCCAACTTAATCAAAAAGGTACTCAATTTACCTGTGGAACCGGAAATTGAAGTGGCACATCGAATACCTAGAATTAAGCCAAGATCACAAGCAGATCCAGCCCACCCACGACAGATCATAGTCAAACTTCGGGACATTTCAGCACTGGAAGAGCTGATGAAAAAAATCAAATATGGAGTGAAGATGACCTTTGGAAACAACACTATCAAACGCCTCCGGGATTATCCCTATGAGATCGTGCAAAAGAGAAGAAAGTTCGCACAGACAAGACAGATTCTCCATGGAGTTAAAGATGTCAGATATGGCATTTTTTATCCGGCCAGGATGCGCATTACTTTCAAGGGAAAAGAGAAATCTTTCACTAATTCGGACGCATCTTATAAATATGCCCAAGAGATTGTGGCAGAAACAGAAGAAACAATTTATTTCCTTTTATTACTTCACAGAGAACACCTGAAGATAAGGGAAGAAACACTATTCTCTAAAAGTTTAAATTTCCACGTGCGCCGGTCTGGACACCTTATCTCCTTTGGACGCTTTGGAATTCAACTCAAGGACATTCTTTGTTCAAAATGAAGGAAAGACTGATAAGCAACGCAGAGACGAACAGCAGAGCCGAATGTGGAAAACATCACAAGGACAAATGGCGGTTTAAGATCTTAAAACAGCTTTATAAAATATAGAGAATTAACAATAATTAACAATACTAATATAGAAATATAAATGGAAACTAACCTGAACTATATAATGGGCAAAATGTAATAATGTGCCAAAAAGACTGACTAGCGTGTATATAGAGATAATTTTTTTTAGAATTAAAGTAGATAATACTGAATGTTTAAGTGTTATGTAGTTTGTGTGGGGAAGGGAGGAGACTCAGGCACCTGGCATAATTCCAGGAGCCTGTTTCTGGTTAACCTTTATAGCTAACAGCTGGCTATTATCAAAAGTATAACTAATTATAAATAATTAGTAGATGAAAGTGTTAGATAAATAAATTTCACAGTAGCTGAACACAGATCTGATAAGTCTGAATGAAATATATATATATATATAGTGTAATTGGGTGAAATGTAATTGATTTTGAAATGGTACTGCCCTACTAGGTTTAGAGTAATAAAAGGAGCGGAGCTAATTGTACAACATCAACTTCGGAAGTCGAATAGATGTTGAATCCCACAGACGCGTGGGACACACACTACAGCGTCGAATACTTCAGACACTGTAATTTTACTTGTTCAAATTTTTTTTTATCGCAATATGTCACTACTATGTGTTTTTTTTTTCAAGGAAAATCGCAAAAGGGATCTACCAAGGAAGTTAATAATATAAACGCCCCCCAAATATCCAGAGTCCTGAGGTATGGATGCACCGTAATAAATAAGGGTATTAAAATCAGAGAAAATGCAAGATGATAAACAAAAGAAAATGGGAGGAATCACATTGTGTAGGGGTATTAATGAACCAATTAAAAGGGGCAAAATACTAGCTCAGTTGAAATCATATAACATGGACATTACTTTTCTACAAGAAACGCACCTTAAACATCAAGATCAGATGAGATTGAGGGCGAATTGGATAGGCCAAACATTTCACTCCTCATATACTTCGAAATCCAGAGGCACCGCAATCATTATTCGCAAAGGAATACCATTCAAATCAAAGAACATTTTATCAGATAAGGAAGGGAGATATCTTATAGTTGCAGGAGAGATCCATGCTACGCCAATCACCTTGGTAAACATATATGCGCCCAATTTTGATAATCCTCAATTTTTTAATAAAATCCTGAATACAATCGCAGAATTTAACTACCAAAATTTTATAATTGGAGGAGACTTCAACTGTGTTTTAGATCCGTACTTAGATAAATCGATGCAAAAACAAAGAGGTAATATGAAATCTAAAACTAGTGAACCATACATATATAAAAAATACATATATAGCAGGCGTCTGGAGGATCGCGAATCCGACTGGAAGGGAATACTCGTTTTATTCAATGGTACACAAAACATACTCACGTATAGACTACTTCCTAGTGGATACAAAACTAATCCCTTATACTATGAACCCTAAATATCACACCAATACGATTTCAGATCACTCCCCGCTAACTTTCGTTCTAAAATTAGAAGGAATGTCTACGAACAAATCGTTCTGGAGGTTTAACTCGCAAATTTTGAAAGACCCACAAGGGAGTATATATCTAAAAAAACAGATGGACCTATTTTTTGAGACAAACGATACACCAGATATATCGTCCACTTTATTATGGGAATCCTTCAAAGCATTTATTAGAGGAGTCATTATCTCGTATCAAGCTTTTCAAAACAAAAAGAATAAGAATGAACAAAGACAATTAGAAGAACAAATCAGACAACTAGATATAGATAATGCTAAAGATCCAACTATGGATAAACATAATAAAATTTTAATACTGAAATTTAAGCTAAATAAATTATTATCGGAGAAGGTTATAAGATTATTCCAAATTACAAAACAAGAACATTTCGAATTTGGGGATAAACCCCATAAACTTTTGGCACGCCAACTGAAAAAACGGGAAAAAGATCATGCAATTTTAAAGATTAAATCAGATAGAGGGGAATTATTAACACTACCTAATGATATCAATAAAAGATTTGCTCAATTTTACAAGAATTTATACACATCAAAAACGTTAATAGACAATAATAAAGTTTCAGAATTTTTGGACAATTGTAATCTTCCAAAACTAGAACTGAAGGAACAAGAGGAACTGGGAGCACAAATTACATCTAAGGAAATAGAAGACACAATAAACACACTTAAGAATGGAAAAACACCAGGACCAGACGGATTCAGTAATGAATTTTATAAATGTTTTTACGACATAGTTACACCACGTCTACAGAAAATGTATACATACTCTTTTAAAGAACAAATCTTACCTGAAACACTAGCAGAATCAACGATCACATTAATACTTAAAAAAGATAAAGATATAGAAGAACCAGGCTCATATAGAGCTATTGCTTTGTTAAATACGGATCAAAAAATATTAGCGAAAACACTAGCTAGAAGACTAAGTCAATATGTTAGTAAATTAATAAATGAGGATCAAACGGGATTTATACCCAAGAGACATTCATTTAATAACCTGAGACGTCTGCTTAACATAATGCACTCTCACAAACCTCAAGAACAAGAGTTATCTATCATTTCATTAGACACAGAAAAAGCGTTTGATCAAGTAGCATGGGATTATATGATTAAAGTATTGCAAAAATTTCAAATGGGAGAGAACTTCATCGCATGGATAAAATTATTATATAACAAACCCACGGCTAGAATATTAACTAATAATATACTATCTACGAAATTCCAATTAACAAGGGGCAATAGACAAGGATGTTCATTATCACCGCTGTTATTTGCTCTGGTAATTGAACCTTTAGCTGAAAAAATTAGAACACACCCGGATATTTACGGTTATAATACAAAATATTCAAATAACAAAATATCCTTATATGCAGATGATGTATTACTGTATATCACAAAACCCCAAATCAGTATACCAAACATATTAAATCTAATTGAGGACTTTGGATCTTTCTCAGGATACAGAATAAACTGGAACAAAAGTGAAATTATGTCGATAAAACCGAAAGACTCAACACATCTCTTGAAATTCCCCTTTAAAATAGCCACAGAAAAATTTAAATATTTAGGAATTGAAATCACTAGAAACTATCATGCTATGTTTAATGCCAATTATAGCCCCTTACTTAAGAAACGAAATAATCTAATCAAATTCTGGAAAACGCTCCCGATGTCTTTAATAGGTCGAATAAATGCTATAAAAATGATCTTTTTACCACAAATCCTATATTTATTTCAATCAATTCCAATATATCTTCCAAAAAAGTTTTTCAAAAAACTAGACTCAGACATTACAAATTTTATATGGGATTATAAATCCCACAGAATACAAAGAGCACACCTTAGTAAACCAAAAGAGATGGGTGGTCTAGCGCTCCCTAACTTTATGTACTATAATTGGGCAGTAAATATTAAAAATATGATTCACCTGCTGGACAACTCTGCCCTGCAGGTGGACTGGATTGTAATGGAGAGAGAGGACTGCTCTCCGTGTAATACAGGAGCGACTCTCCTCTCACCAATGAATCTGAATAACAAAAATTATAATAAAAATCCAATGATACATAGCACAATTAGAACTTGGAAACAAATAAAACAGAATCTAAAATTAAGAAATCTATCTCTTTTAATGCCAATCGTCAATAACCCGTCGTTTAAACCCTCAATTATAGATAAATCATTTACACAATGGGAAAGAATGGGAATCAAAACGCTCGGAGACTTGTATGAATTCGGAAAATTATTATCATTTCAACAATTACAACTGAAATATAATTTGAAAAATAATTAATATTTTAAATATCTTCAAATCCGTGACTATCTGAAAAAATACACAAAAGACTATCATGACATGTCCCCAGACTTATTGGATGAAGCCATGAAGACAAAGGCTGAATCAGCAAATCTAATATCATACTTATACAACATTATTTTAAATATAGAAATACCTACAACCGATGGTATTAGAAGAGACTGGGAACAAGAAATAGCTATAAAAATTGCAAAAGAGAGCTGGGATAAACACTTACTATATGTGCATAAATGCTCGATCAACGTACGACATACTCTAATTCAATATAAAACATTACATAGACTATATTACTCAAAAACTAAAATAAATAAACTTTTCCCCAATGTCTCACCCATTTGTGATAAATGTCAGTCACAAGAAGCTAACATAGCGCACTCTTTTGTTTTTTGTATAAAAATCCAAAAATTCTGGAACGAAATATTTGAAATCTTCACAAAATTATTTAAAATAAAACTTGTACCAAAAGCAGAATGGATCATTTTTGGAATATCGGAAGGTAACCCCGAATTAAACGTGTTTCAAAAGAACTTACTTAATTACGGGCTAATAATGGGAAAAAAGCTTATACTCAAATATTGGAAAAATGCTCCAATACCAACAATAAAAATGTGGATTTCAAACATGTTCGAAACACTACACTTGAAAGAGATGAGACTCCTCCTAGCAGGCAAAGCAGACCACTTCCAAAAGACGTGGTCTGCATTTATGGAACTATTACAAGCATAAGGTGCAATAGTAATTTAAAATATAAATGGTACCAGGATCTGGTAACGGGGGGTGTAAAATATATATATATTTTTTAAACACGGTTGGTATATCCTTTTTTGCGAGTTTTGTGTTACAATAGAGCGATTGTTTTTCCTTTTTTTTCTTTTCTTTCTAGGATCTTATTTCCTTTCTTTACTTCCTTCTCTAACTTCTTCCCCAAGGGGCATTCTTCTCCCAACACTTTCCTGCACCTTCACGATTCTTGCACACTTTCCTTACTTCTTTTATTTCTATCTTTTTTAAAGCTCGAAAAACGAAGTGGTACAACAAATGTAATAAGATATATCTGATGTGTATTATTGTAATTTACTGTACTTCTAATAAAAATAAAATTAAATTAAAAAAAGAATTTGTGGTGAGCAGGGCAACAGGTATCTCTGACCTCCATATGTCTACACAACCTCCATTAACTGCAGCAGTCACCTCAGGCACTGGGAAATATCACCAGTGCCACCTTGGAAAAATCCTATAAATAATTTAAAAAAAAACAAGCAATAATCTTTTCCTTAACTTCACTGGCAGCAGAACTCCCAGGGAAGACTTTGCACCTTAGGAACCAAAGTTGCTTAGTTGGATTGCTTTGATTAAGGATGGGGCTTTGATCAAATAAGTACAGGAGGATGGAAGTTTTGCTTAGCTGAGGAGCCTAAAAGCACAGACATTAAATAATTGGTGAAAGAATCAGGAGAGGAGAGGAAAAACAATCTTTGCGGGTGGGATAGTCATGAGGAAGTGACTGTCTGAAAGGGAGGTCAGGATTGATGCACTCATCAGTCTGCACAGGAATGCATACTTGAAGAGATGTGACCTGCACATTCCTGGACCAAGAATTAGACTGGTTAGTTATAGTCATAGAGTGTGAAACAGGCCCTTCATCCCAACTTGACCATGCCAATCAACACGTCCCATCTACACTAATCCTACCTGCCTGCATTTGGCCCATAATCCTCTATATCTATGATATCCACGTACCTGTCCAAATGTATCATAAATGTTGTGATAGTACGCACCTCAACTACCTCCTCCAGCAGCTAGTTCCATATTCCTACCACCTTCTGTTTAAAACGGATATCCCTCGGGTTCCCATTAAATCTTTCCCCTTTCACCATAAAGTTCTCTTATATATAATTCCGAAATGTTTTATGACATTAGTGTCTTGCTGGCCCATCATTTCAGGTTCTGACCTGAACTTAACTCATCATCTTTACGCATCAGACTATTTCCAATCTGTGAATGGAGTTCCAATCTCAAACCCATAGTACTTCACCTAGTTACCTGCATCATTGCGTCTCACAGCTCAAATAATCCAAAGCTCTTTTTACTCAATAGCTCACATTCCTTCCTTTGCATAGTGTACCACATTTATATTCTTCCCAAGACAATATCCCAGTCCCACATTGCCTTCCCCATTGGCTCTCTACCTCTTTCAAACCTCTACTCCTTTCAAGAGATCCCTCCATCGCTTTGCCTTTACCTTCTCTGCATCTGGATTCAGCCGGACATCTGTTCCCGGAGTGTATCGATAATGGAACCTGCCTGATTAGCAATAGAAAGCAACTCTCAAGAAAGCAATCCCACTAAGCTTGAACCTTGACCCTGTGGAAACATGCACACAATCACATTGTCTCATGGCAGAGATGGGCTGACATCGGACATTTAAATCAAGTATACTCAAGTATAAATCAAGTGTGCTAGCTCAGGTTAACAAAGCGTCGATGGGTTGTGCAGCATCTGCACAGTTTTTCAATGCTGCTTCAGAAAGGGATGGTGAATGTTTTGGGTTGAGACCCTGCACCAGAAGCCTGTATTTGTGTCTCCAAATTACAAAGGTTTTCCTTTTACGTTAACGAACAGATGAATGGAGCAAGTTATCGACTTAAATTGAAACGTGCAGTTTTCTGCACGTATTAGATTGTGCTGGGGATTAAGGTCTTTGTTGCAGCACTTCAGAAAGTCGCATTTGCAGAGGAGATAAACTGAATCAGGTGTTTCTTCCAGTCTCTTCGCAAGGCCAGTGAAGTAAACCAGGGGTGTGAGAGAGAGGTTGCACCTCTCCAAACCAATACAGGGCGGCACGGTGGCGCAGACAGGGCGGCACAGTGGCGCAACGGTAGAGTTGCTGCCTTACAGTGCTTGCGGCACCAGAGACCTGGGTCCAATCCCGACTACAGGTGCTGTCTGTACAGAGTTTGTACATTCTCCCCGTGACCTGCATAGATTTTCTCTGAGATCTTCGGTTTCCTCCCACACTCCAAAGACGTACAGGTTTAAATGTTAATAGGCTTGGTATAAGTGTAAATTTCTAGTGTGTGTAGGGTAGCATTAATGTGCGGGAATCGCTGGTTTGCGTGGACTCGGTGGGCCGAATTGCTTGTTTCCGCGTTGTATCTCTAAACTGAACTAAACTAAAGTGCTCAGCTGGAATAGGCAGCTCTCAGCAAGACAATGAGATTTGGAGAAATGTTTGAAAATGCCAGGATTCACACAACAACTGCAGGTAATATCCCACTGCAGGCTGCACTGTTTTTCAATGCTGCTTCCAGAGAGGAGCTTGGCATAGCTTGGCACTACTCCTGAATAATAATTTGTAAAATAAAATAAATTAAACAGCTGAAGTGATTGTCTCCCGAAAGGGCATCCAAAATGAAATGGATAGCAGAGAAATCACACTCCCTTGTCGTGTCAGTCAGTTTATCTTCCCCTTGAGATGAGGATTGCGAGCACAGAACCGCTCGTTATTAGAGATAACTGAGAAGTTGAAGCTCCTCACAGCCATACGCTTGTACGTGGTGAAGGATGAAATTCTGCAACTTGTACGCCGTGACTTTGAGGCACAAATCCACGTTAAGGCCATAGGAGGGCCAGGACACGAGAAGATCTCTAGCATTGTCAGCAGCAGATTGCCTAGGAGTGTCCGTGACTATTACCTCTATTATATCTAAAGATTAGTGTGCTGTCTGCTCAGGGAGAACACTTATATATCAATCCTCAGCATTTTGAATCATATATCAACACATTGGTGTCTCTTTGGAGAATTTGTCTTCTCAGGATTCTCGGTGCTTGTCAGTGTGATCTGAGGGATTCAGCTGCAACGTACAGTAACTCAATACTAGGAGACCATTCCAACCAGCACCTGGCCTGCCTTTTAATTGGCAGGGGTACCTGCTGGCTCCGATATCGCCTTATGAAAGGTGGGACCACTATTAGAGTCACAGAGTGATACAGCAGGAAAACATGCCCATGCCTCACCATCACTAGTCCCACCTGCCCGTGTTTACCCCATATCCCTTTAAACATTTACTATCGATGTACATGTCCAAATGTCTTTTAAACGTCATTAAAGTACCTGCCTCAACTACCTCCTCCAGCAGCTCGTTCCATACATCCACCACCCTCTGTATAAAAAAGTTGCCCCTCAGGTTCCTATTAAATGTTTCCCTTCTCACCTTAAACCTATGTCCTCTGGTTCTTGATTTACCTACTCTGGGAATAAGACTGTGCATTCACCCATCTATTCCTCTTATGATCTTATACTTATTTATTATTTAAATGACATGTAATTGCATGTTAATTCTTCGCTTTGCAGATTGTGTAGCAATGTAAGGCAGGGACATTTCAAGCTAAGATTATTCATAGAAATTCACCTCCCTGTTGATTAAACCAAATGCACAAAATAACTGCATCATCCCCACCAAGAGCACCACCAACTGTACATGCATTCCCACACAACTGTTGGTGCTGTGCGGAACTTTAAGTAACTTCTTCGGCTCGGGGCTAGGCTTATTATTATCATGTGCTGAGATACAGTGAAAAGCTTTGTTTTGCATGCTATCCACACAGATCAGATAATGCTATACATAAACACCATCAAGCCTAACTCAAGCACAATAGGTAGAGGAAAGGGGAAGATACGGAGTGCAGAATATAGTTCTCAGCATTGTAGTGCACCAGTTCTATAGACAAAATCCAATGTCTGCATTAGGGTAGAGATTCATCAGAGTACCCTAGAAATTGCAGCTCAGCCCAGACCATCACACACCCTTCCATTGACCATTTATACCTCACGCTGCCTCGGTAAGGTTATCAGCATACTGAAGGATGAGTCGCACCTTGGCCACTCCCCTCAGGCAAAAGGGATAGAAGTGTGCAAACGCACACCTCCAGATTCAGGGACAGTTTCAGGCAGCTGAATAATCCTACTATCCGCCTCATTGGTGACCCTCATACTACCCTGGATCGAACTTTGCTGGCTTTACCTTGTACTAAACATTATTCCCTTATCATGTATCTATACACTGTAAATGGCTCGAATGTAATCATGTGTTGTCTTTCTGTTGACTAGACAGCAAACAACAAAAGCTTTCCCCTGTACCTCGGTACACGTGACAATAAACTAAACTGATATGTTTGTGGAAGGACCATTCAGAAGCCTGATAACAGAGTATAGTCAGTAAACAGCGTACTAATATGAAGCTTTATAATTGTTCTGGTTTCATTGTATAATAGCCCACGCATGCTGAGATTCCCCTCCCCTTTCCCCATCTCACTGTGCCCAAGGGTCTGCCACAGGAGGTGCCTTGGCTTTGCATCCTACACCCAAACCTTGCTGCCCTTTTCTCTGTGTACCAGTGCAAAGCGGGAGTTCACTTGTTGAGCCCAGGTTCAGGTCTCCAGCCAACCCCTATCTCACAAGTCGTAAGTTAGAATTCAAGTCAAAGTATCCTTCATTGTCTTGCAGTCATAACATAGAATAAAATAACAATACACACAATGAGCACAGATTTAACATCCACCACAGTGAGTCTACCAGGCACCTCCTCACTGTGATGGAAGGCAAAAGTTTTAAAGTCCTTGTCTCTTCCCTCCTTGTTCTCCCTCTGCGTTGAGGAGATTCAGGCTTCCGATGTTGTGACCCCGCCGGGTGATGGTAAGTCCCGCGGCCGAATCCAAACTCCGCGAAACGGCCGGTTCAAACTCCGCGGCCCGGGGCAGTCAAAGCTGCCGAAGCCGCCGCCCTCCAATCCAGCGGACGAAGCTGTGGCCGCGGGAGCTCCGGAGAACCGGTCACCAACCTGGGACTGCGAGCTCCCGATGTTGTCGTCCACTGGGCCCGCGGCCGAGTCCACTGGGCCCGTGGCTGAGCCTCCGATGCTCCGAAGACAGGCCGCCGCCGCAACGCCACCACAGCCCCGGAGTCGGCCGGGGTTGGTAAGTCCTGGCTCTGACTCCGGAGCCTCGAGGTCGGTCCCAGTTGGAGGCCGCCAGCTCCGCGATTAGGCCTCAGCGCAGATGGCAGATACGACGAGAAAAGGTCGTATCCCCCCCGAAGGAAGAGACCAAAAACAAGTTTCTCCCACCTCCCCACACACATACAACTAAAATAAACTGAAATAAACTAAAACAACAGGACAAAAGAAAAAAAAGAAGAAAAGACAGACAGACGGACTGCAGGCGAGCAGCAGCTGTAGGGCAGTGCCGCCACTTCCGGAGTAATTGAAGTATATTTCACAGAAATACGAGAAGCTGATTATGCTTCACCAATATATAGATTATTATTATTTTTTGTTGTTGTCGCGTTTGAATGTTTGAATGTAGTTTAAAGTGCTTTTTTTTTAAACTGAGTATGTGTGTGGGGGGCGGGGGGTGGGGGAAACTTTTAAAATCTTTCCCCTGCACGGAGAACCCGACCTTTTCCCTGTCGGGTCTCCGTTGTCGTTGGGGCCTAGCACCGTGGAGCGGCCTCCAACCGGAACGACCTGGGGCTCCAGTCGCGGAGCTACGGACTTACCCACCATCGTGGAGCTGGCCGAGTTCGGAGCGGGAGGAGCTGTGGTGGCGCGCGGCTGCGACCCGACCCCGGGGATTCGGAGGCTCCAACCGCAGGTCTGGTGGACGGTGACACCGGGAGCCCGCGGGTCCCTGGTGGGAGACCGCTTTTCAGGGCTTCCGCAACAGCGACTTCTCCCGCCCGAGTTGCGGGTTTGAAAAGTACCTGGAGCGTGGCCTTGCATCACCCGGCACGGCTTTAATGGCCGCGGGACACTTACCATCGCCCGCCGGGGACTTTGACTCTGACATCAGAAGGAGAATGATATAATTATAATTATAGGAAGGATGTCAACAAAATAGAGAGAGTACAGAGGAGATTTACTAGAATGTTGCCTGGGTTTCAGCAACTAAGTTACAGAGAAAGGTTGAACAAGTTAGGGCTTTATTCTTTGGAGCGCAGAAGGTTAAGGGGGGACTTGATAGAGGTTTTTAAAATGATGAGAGGGATAGACAGAGTTGACGTGGAAAAGCTTTTCCCACTGAGAGTAGGGAAGATTCAAACAAGGGGACATGACTTGAGAATTAAGGGACTGAAGTTTAGGGGTAACATGAGGGGGAACTTCTTTACTCAGAGAGTGGTAGCTGTGTGGAATGAGCTTCCAGTGAAGGTGGTGGAGGCAGGTTCGTTTTTATCATTTAAAAATAAATTGGATAGTTATATGGATGGGAAAGGAATGGAGGGTTATGGTCTGAGCGCAGGTATATGGGACTAGGGGAGATTATGTGTTCGGCATGGACTAGAGGGGTCGAGATGGCCTGTTTCCGTGCTGTAATTGTTATATGGTTATATGGTTATATGGAATGAGGAGTGCAGGGGAGAGATAAGACTTTGCCTTCCATCACAGTGAGGAGGAGATTCACTGTGATGGATGTTTGTGTAATTGTGTTGTGTCTTGGTTCTTTTTCTTGTGTGTATGACTGCAGAAACCAAATTTCATTTGAACCTCAATGAGGTTCAAATGACACAAATAAATTGTATTGTATTGTATTCTCTTGTTGGGCAGTGCTAATTGTTTAACATGTGCACAACAATGCAACGTTTCCAAGAATAAGATGTGTTCTCCAGCTGGTTACTGAATTAATTATGTAATTATGAAATGAACTGCAGAGTTATTCAACTTATGTATGCAGCTTCCTTGCGACATGGCTTGCTAAAATTGGCAAGCTTATTAATTTGTTCAGTGTTACTTTGCTCTGATGACTCAATGCATGGAATTAATTGTTTGTTTCTCGGGGTAGCATGAGAGTGAAATGCCAGGAGTGAAAACTTGCATATTGTCACTTAGTGCAATGTCAGTGCAATGAGAATGAATAAAATGTACAAGATAGACACCCAAGGATAACACCACTCAGTAGCTGGCAGGGTGGCCAGTTTGGACTCCTGTGCAGCCAAACAATAACGATATTGTTATGTCCTTCACAGGTTCACGTTCACAAGTTATAAGAGTAGAATTAGGCCATTCCGCTCATCGAGTCTACTCCACCATTCAATTATGGCTGATCTCTGCCACCTAATCCCGTTTTCCTGCCTACTCCCCATTACCCTTGACACCCATTCTAATCAAGAACTTGCTTATCTCTGTGGCAATGAGTTCCACAGATTAACTATCCTCTGACTAAAGAAGTTCCTCACCTTTTTAAAGGAGAGCCCTTTAATTCTAAGGCTATGACCTCTGGTCCTTGACTCTCCCACCAGTGGAAACGTCCTTTCAACATTCACTCTATCTATCCACTCTATCTATCCATCCACTCGTTATTCTGTAAGTTTCAATGAGATCCCCATTACACTTCTAAACTCCAGCGAGTAGAGGCCCAGTGCAATCAGAAGCTCATCATATGCTAACCTACTCATTCCTGAGTTGGCATAGCATATGGTGCAGAAACCATTCTCATTTTGGGGTAGTATTGACCCTTATTGGTAACTTGCCTCGCACCACAGCCCATTGGGTTCCCAACTCCCAAGTGAGGGACTTAATGAAGTGATGCAGGGTCATGTGCCGGCCGCTTTCTGCACCATTATTTATTCAATTAGGCAGGAACATAAAAATCTGCCTGTTTAATTAGCAGGGGTCAGAGTTAGGAAATGAGAACAAGGCGCATTGCAGAAAGACCAGCCTGCTGCAGCCTGCCGCAGCCGACAAATCTCATGGACTGATCTCACACACGTTCTCTGGAGATTTACATTCAACAACCTGACACTGTACATTCCTTGAGAATGTGCCCACATTGACCCTGGATGTGACAATGCAGGAAGTGACAAGCAGAAAGGTCAGGGTGCAGACATGGTGATGAATTAAAGTGTCAGGGACTGGGAATAATCGGTCACTCTCGTGAATTGAACACAGGGGCTCAGCAAAGTCATCACCTGTGTGCAAAAGATCAAATCTGTTGTACATAGATCTTCACCGTTTTATATCTCTTTGGGATTGCAGGCAGCAAGGGCAAGGCGGTCATGTGAATGACTCCTTGCTCATTTTCCAAATGAACACTGCAAGACCCTCAGGTGATGTTGTAGCCAGACAACACGACACAGCAACCCATTTCACCCACTTACTGAAATGACAATGGAGGCCTGAGTTTAAAGAAATTTAAGATGCATCTTTCTTCCCAGCTGTTATCAGGCAACTGAATCATCCTACCACATCCAGAGAGCAGTCCTGAATTACTATCTACCTCGTTGGTCACCCTTGGACTATCCTTGTTCGGACTTTGCTGGCTTTACCTTGCACAAAACGTTATTGCTTTATCATGTATCTATACGCTGTAAATGGCTCGAGTAAAAAAAGGTCGCCATGGAAAAAATCGATACTTTTTTTACTTGTAGGTTTAGTCGAAGTAGGTCATAGTAGGTCAGCATGCTATTCGTAGGTAATCGAGGGTTGTCGAAGGTAATCAAAGGTAGTCGAAGGTAGTCGTAGATAGTCTTCAACATAGTCGAAGGGAGGTTGAAGGGGGGTCGATGGAGATCGAAGGAGGTCCTCTTCACTCTCCACTATTCAGTGTCCAATTTTCCCAAAGCTAGTCGAAGCTAATTGTAGCTAGTCTTCAACATAGTCGAAGGAGGTCGAAGGAGGTCTTCTACATAATCGAAGGAGGTCTTCAATATGACATTTTTTCAATCTCTCCTAAACTCTTCTAAACTCGCCAATTAGGTCGCCGCAGTGGGACAGCCCCTTTTCATGCATCAACTGCTTTTCACTGTACCTCGGTACATGTGACAATAAACTAAACTGAACACCTCAGCTTGACAGCAAGATGAAGCTTCTGCCTTTGAGGCTGCAGAAGCAGGTGACAGACCTGGACGTTGCATGGAATTGCGAGCACGTGTCCTTGGTACCAACAGCCACAAGCTGGCAGGCGGAGGCTGATCATCGTTACTTCTTTAATGTAGGATAAGCTGAGGACTGAGCTCTGCCCTTAGAGTTTTTATTTATTCCCTTTAAATTTGCTGGGTGCACATGCCTGCCAAGCAGCTTTTAATGAAATCAATCAAAACGGTGCCCGGCACAGAACAAAACAGTGTCACAGGAGAAACCCCTAAAAGCACCACATGACATCTGCTGGCATGAACAAGAACAATCAACAACACACACACACACACACACACACACACACACACACACACACACACACACACACACACACACACACACACACACACACACACACACACACACTCACTTACAAACTCACACACACACACACACACACACACACACACACACACACACTTACAAACTCACTCACACACACACACACACACACTCACTTACAAACTCACTCACTCACACACACACACACACACTCACTTACCCACTCACTCACTCACACACACACAGACTCACACACTCACACACTCACACTCACACATACTCTCACACATACACACATACACTCACACACACACATACACTCACACACATACACTCACACACATACACATACACTCAGACACACACACACATACACACACACACACACACACACACTCACACACACTCACTCACACTCACACACACACACACACACACTCACACACACTGACTAACACACACACACACACACACACATACATTCACACACACTCACAAACACACACTCACACACTCATATACATTCTTTCCAAACACAGTCGGACCTAATAAAGCATTGTACTTTCAAGCACAGGCAGGGCAGCAGGCCAAACAACTCATGGCATTGTCATTAAGGGCTTACAAATCATTTATTGCAAGTACATTGCAGACTCACTGTTCAGTTGATTCACAGCTTAGAATGACAGTTGTGGCCTCTCCCTCGCGAACTTGCAGAGTGACTGACTCACGTCCAGGCATACGGGGTTTTATATTCCTGCCATCTCCCCCCCCCACCCCCACCCCCCGGAAGGGGTGTTACCTTCATCACGGTGATTGACAGGCGAGAGGACCAATCAGCTGATCTCAAGGTTTTTTAAACACTCATAACTTTTTTATTTTTCATCGATGGGAAAAATCCGCGGGCTGGCTCAGCGGAGGAGGACTGTGAGGAAGATGGCCAAAAATCACAGTGATACAGGGTAGCATTTTTTCGAAAATCAATATACAGCGCAGACAGGAAGTGGTCAAGATGAGACTTTTAATTATATAGATATATATAACTAATAGTACTACTATGTAAATTATGTACATTTCTTCAGGAATCCACTGGAAGTGGCCACATTCTGTCTGAATTCCCAATAATTGTCTGGAGCACTGCCGCTTTAAAACCATTGACAAAGGGAAGTTTAGTTTAGTTTAGTGAAGAGATACAGTGCGGAAACAGGTCTTTCGCCCACCGAGTCGGCGCAGGCCAGCGCCCCCCCCCGCATATTAACACTATGTTACACACACAACGGACAATTTACATTTATAGGAAGCCAATTAACCAACAAACCTGTGTGTCTTTGGGGTGTGGGAGGGAACCGAAAAATCTCTGAGAAAACCCATGCTGTCATGGGGAGAACGTAAAAACTCCACACAGACACCACCCGTGGTAAGGGTCAAACCTGGGTCTCTATCGCTGAAAGCACTGTAAAGGGCCTGTCCCACTGACGTGACCTTTCAGCGACTGTCTTCGACCTTCAAGATCGAGGGCACTCGCCTGAAAAACCTTGAGCTGGATCGACCGTCAGCGATGAAACAGTGAGCTGGATCGACCGACCGCGCACACACACACACACACAAACACATCGCAAAGGCGGGGGCCAGGGAAAGTGGCAGAACGCTGTCTGAAATTCACACCTTCACACCCGCGATGAACAGAAAGTTCTTTTGCGCGCGGGGGGGGGGGGGGGAGTGAGGAGAGAAGGGGAGAGAAGGTGAGAGAAGAGGGGGAGAAGGGGGGAAGAAGGAGTGGAGACACTTGTAAGAAGTCGGCAACGTTTAATAAAGTTTAGCGGGCATTTTACATTACCGGTCCGTTTTCCTTGGTCCTGAAAACTCCAATGAGCCAATTAAAATGCCAAGTTAACGAAGGAGATTGCCAACGGCTGCCCTCGACTGCCTATAACTACATAGCGACCCCACTCCACTGCACTACGAGTTCAAAAGAACCATGCCGACCAATTTTTACTCGCGGAAAAATTTTCAACATGCCGAACAATTTTCCGTGACCTAGCTGAGGCCGTGAGTAGGCGGGAACTTCCCTCGAGCATGAAGGCGAGTTCCAGTGACCTCATAGTACCTCCTAGGACCATGTGTCGACCATGCTGCGAATTTGAGTCGAGGGCAAACTCTTCTAAACTCACAGATTAGGTCGCCGCAGTGGGACAGCTCCTTAAGGCAGCAACTCTACCGCTGCCTACATCTATCATCTTTCCTTTCAAACTATCTCGAGTGAATGGATCAATTGCAGCCAAGACACAAACTGATGCCTTCTACTGAATGACACAGTGACGTGCGATGAAGTCAATGGCTGTGGAGGCACTGGCTAGTATCAGTGGCCCGGCTCTCCCTGTATTGATCACTGCGTCTCCCCGGGGAGAGAGAGGGGTGGAGCCAGGATTGTGTGTGTGAAGCACGGCGACTGGAGGAGTGGGAGCATTGCCCCGGGACCGCGAGGGAACGACCCACCTCCCCCTCTCCCCCTTCTCCATTCCCCCTCACACCCCCCTCCCCGTCTACCCCTTGCTTCCCCCTCCACCCCTCTACTCTCTCTCCACCCCTCTCTCCCCCTCTCACCCCCCTCCATCCGGGGTAGATCTACCCGAACCGAGAGTACATTACTCCAGCGCGGGGCCTCCTTAGGCGCAGGGCCCAATTGGGAGCTCCCAGGGGCCCAGAGCCTCCGAATCGGCCACTGCAAATCAACGAATCAACCTACCTGTCAGCGCCGCCTGCGGCTGGAAAGTCAGCGCCGCCAGCGATGGAACCCAGTGCTGCGCTGCCACTGCTGAAGCTAGCTAACGTGGAGGGAGAGTGAGGTAGCGTCAATTACGTGGGTTGAGCCTACGTAATTGACGCTCGCTCCACTGGGCTCAAGACACATCCCCTCAGTGAGGCAGATGTGATCGCTGCCTCCCCTGGTGCTTTCTCATTGCAGTTTTATGACTAGACCAGCGAGCCTAAATTTAATATATTTATACGTGAAATAAGCTACCTGGACTATGGAAGGTGAGGACATGTAATGAAGGGGTTTACAAACATTACATTGGTGACATACAGAGAGATAGTAACAGGCACACGCTCAATCGAGTTTCTGAGGGGTTGCGCAGTCAGAGGGGAGGCTCAGCTTGTCACTGCCTCACCTCTCAGCTCTTCCTGTATTTGTAGCGGAGCTGCGCAAATTTGGCGATTTTGACTATAAAAAATGATTAGATTCATATAGAAATTACATTTACAACAGATTAGTGGAAAAATCTTTACATTTATTTTATTTTATTATTATTTTTCTTTACTTTTCTTAACAGCTATTTTCATTGGGAGTATGACAGGTGAGGCTCTGCCTCCCCTGCCTCCCCTGACTGCACGTCACTGAAATTACACTATTCTCCTTACAACTCAGAGCAGCAGCATGGAAGTTATGGAAATGTAATGTTTGTAAACCCCTTCATTACATTACTATAGACAACTCTGTAAAAAGAGATAGATAAGCGTGGCACAGAGGTGCAGCGGAGAGAGCTGCTCCCTCACAGCGCCTGAGACCGGGTTTGATCCTGATCTCGGGTGCTGTCTGTGTGCAATTTATATATAGTCCCTGTGACCACGTGGATTTTTTCCAGGTGCTCCGGTTTCCCCCCACATCCTAAAGACGTGCAAGTTTTTGGGTTAATTGGTTTCGGTAAAGTGTCCCTAATATGTAGGGAGTGGATGAGAAAGTGGGATAACATAGAACTTGTGTGAGAGGGTGTTCGATGGCTGGCATGGACTAGGTGGGCCGAATGGCCTGTTTCCCGGCTGTATCTCTAAATCTCTAGTCTGAACAATAATCTAAAGAGTTTATACTGAGTCCAATGAAATCTTGAGATGAAGCAGTGGCCACTGTCTAGGTTGGATATTCCAAAATGAGTTGATGTACTTCACAAGCCCAATGTCCATCCCCATGCCCCCTTCACTGCCCAGTGGTCCAGTCGCCTGGCCTTACTCCGTCACGCGCGGACAGCCTGGCAAGCTGACCCTCGGCACCCGAGAGGCTGCTGTCAGGCAGACCACGCTCCATGCAGTGAGGAGACCTCAGGCGGTCAGGGTAGGGTTTGTGTTACATGTGAACCCACTGAGCTTTTCATTTCAGAACCGGGCTCTTTGGCAGCTCACTGCCCGCGGAGGCATTTAACTATCTTTAAACATCATCATCAAAACATTTCAAAAGGGTACAAATACATTTAAATAACATTTTAATAAAGAAAGCATTTATAAAATCACTGTAAAACATGAACAAATAATTACGTATCAGCATGAGGGTAAGTCATTCAAGCCATACCCAATCCATGGATTGGTGACTCTACTCTCTAATGACTGTGGTCAGCATTAGCTCACCGCCCCCTCACTGGGTGAGGGGCTGAGGCCCTACCCATTTTGCCCCACTCCATGGCACAGGATAACTCTGTCACTAGACCAATGATCAGTGCACTGGTGAACCAGAGGGAAACATGCTGGCACTTGCTCAACAGATGTCAGTTCAATTAGTCAGTTCAATGTTTTTTCAATGCTCTGCATTGTCAGTTGTGTTAACTGAGACATTGTGAATGATGCGATCTTTGTCAATGCTTCCAGTACCTGGGCTGCCTTCAGCTTTGACATTGTTGCAAAGCGTATTCATATCGCTAGGAGCTGTAATGTAATGCCTTGCCGATAGGTTCAATGGGTTCAAATTATTATGCTCTGTGTTGCACAATAGTGGACTCTAAGACACTCCCAATTTTATATTGGATGTTTATAATATAGAAATCCCTCCTATTTCATCCATGCATCGAGGATATTAGCAATTGGCGAATTGCCTTTATGGAGACTGTTTTATACTATACGATACGATAGAACTTTATTTATCCCAGGAAGGAAATTGATCTGCCAACGGTCATAAAACACAAAACACATGAAACATTCAATTAAAGTGACAAGTGGAAAGGATGTGCAAAGAGTGGGGAGGGAGGGGGGGGGGGGGGGGAGTCAGTCAGTCTTCTCTCTTTATGACTGAGATGGAATACTGGAAGGTGTGTAATACGTGTGTTGGTATTGTAATATATTTTAATCAAAATCATATTTAGTATGTGCTTGCTGACATTTTGTTTTCAATAAAGATCTTTTGAGCTTTTCTCGTCCGTTGCTTGAATTCTGGTTCTGTTATTTTCATATTTATTTGGTGCTTTTCTTGAAAAGGTGTCATTTTAACTTTCTTCCTCTCCGACTCATGTTGGCCTGACGGCATTCATTATATTTTTATTCGCTGCCCTTTAAAAAATATTAGCAAGACATTGGAGCTAAAAAAAAAGTCTTTACTGTCAACCTCCCGTTCTCTCAGACAGACGGAATATGCTCTAGTTGCTTTGATTAAAATATGAGATCCCCTCTCATGCCTTCTTTGTTATTATTGATATATCCACCCTCATTGAAGGCACAGCACAACTGAGTTCCAGTCACAAGTCAGGCACATTTAATATGCTGGTGACGTGTGTGTGCTCAGTCCCTGTGAGTTCACCAGATGATCCACTGGTAAAGGAGGAATTATTCCCAGAATTTCATTGTTCCATTGTCAGAACACATGATAATTAAACACCCTTGATTCCTGACTGATGCTCTGCTGCTGACATAAATGTTGGATGATTGGCATATGAAAACCAGCACCCTCACATCCACTGATGTCCTTTTGATATTAACCATATAACAATTACAGCACGGAAACAGGCCATATTATTTCTCATCTCATCAAAACAATGCCGCCACTCAGAGCAATCACATCAGTCCCACTCCTCAGTAATTCCCCTCTAACTCATCTCCCTCACGCCCATCAATTCCACTCCAATTCCCCAAACACCCGCCTACATCAGGAGCAATTTACAGTCTACATGTCACCCACCAATATGTCCATGTGATAAGAGAGGAAATGTGTAGGAAAAACTGCAGATGCTGGTTTAAATCGAAGGTAGACATAAAATGCTGGAGTAACTCAAGCAGCATCTCTGGAGAGAAGGAATGGGTGCTGTTCAATAATGAGTGAAATATGAGGTGCTGTTCCTCCAATTTGCCTCACTGACAATGGAGGAGGCCCAGGACAGTAACCAAGCGCAGGCTCGGCGATCATTTCGCTGAACACCTCCGCTCAGTCCTCCTAAACCTAACTGATCTCTCGCTTGCTCAGCACTTTAACTCCCCCTCCCATTCCCAATCTGATCTTTCTGTCTTGGGCCTCCCCCATTGTCAGAGTGAGGCCTAGCGCAAATTGGAGGAATAGCTGCTCATATTTTGCTTGGGTAGCTTGCACCCCAGTGGAATGAACATTAACTTCTCTAACTTCAAGTAGCCCTTGCTGTCCCTCTCTCTCCATCCCCTCCCCCTTCCCAGTTCTCCCACCAGTCTTACTGTCTCCGACTACATTATATCCCTGTAGCACTCACTCCCCTGAGATCTGTCTGAAGAAGGGTCTCGACCCGAAATGTTACCCATTCCTTCTCTCCAGAGATGCTGCTTGTCCCGCTGAGAGACTCCAACATTTTGTGACTACCTTTGACGAGAGAGGAAACTGGAGCACTTCATGGACACACATGGACACACAACAGTCACAAGGAGTTTGTAGGAGCTTCCATGACTGGCACTAGGATAAAACCCAGGTTACTGGAGCAGCATGGCAGAACTCAGTATGGCATCTCAGATCTCAGGGTGGCACTTCAGTACTCATATTTACTGGAGTGGCGTGGCAGATCCCAGTGTGGCATCTCAGACATCAGGGTGGCATCTCAGACCTCAATGAATGTGAATTCTCCATGCTGCCTGACCACCCCTCGGACCCCTGATCACTACTCACGGGCCTTCGATTCTACAGCATTGCTGGCTTGGTATTTAGTCCACTTGTTTCCAGAGGATTACAGCAACATGCGGCATGGTGGTGCAGCGGTAGAGTTGCTGCCTTACAGTGCTTGCAGCACTGGAGACCCGGGTTTGATCCCGACTATGGGTGCAGTCTGTATGGAATTTGTACATTCACCCTGTGACTTGCATGGGTTTTCTCTGAGATCTTTGGTTTCCTCCCACACTCCAAAGACGTGTAGGTAAAATTGGCTTGGTAAAATATAAAAATTCTCCCTAGTGTGTGTAGGATATGTTAATATGTGGGGATCGCTGGTCGGTGCGGACCAGGTGGGCCAAAGGGCCTGTTTCCGTGCTCAATCTTTTTTTTGTTTTCTTTTTTTTTTGTTTTTGTTTATTTTATTAGAAGTTAGTACAATACAAAACAATACAGTGGGACCTAATTTTAGGTGCCAACTATGTCATAACGTACAACCTCTAGTTTTATGTTTTTGAAAAGGAAGTAAGAAAGACAAGAAGAAGAAAAAATAAAAATAAAAAATTGGAGAAGAGAAAAAGAGGAAAAATAGATAGTAGAAAATAGAAAAACGTGAAGTGTGTGTATAAGAAAAGAAAAAGTGGAAAGTAGAAATAGGAGAAAAAGACCCTTAAAAGAGAAATTTTCAAATCTTTATTCGGAGATGTAGATCTATCCACGACCTGACCTGAAATCAGTAATCTTTATGGTACCGCTGCATCACATGATTCCAAAAAGTCGATAAAAGGGGACCAACTCCTTAAGAATTGGTCATATTTATCTATTAGTCGGAGTCTCATTTCTTCAAGGCGTGCTATGTCCATCATATTCCTAATCCACATTTTAACAGTTGGAATAGCTGTATTTTTCCAAAATTTAAGTATCAATTTCTTTCCAATTATTAACCCATAATTTAAAAAAACTTTTTGGTCCTTATTTAAATTGATATCTTCTACTATTATTCCAAATATAATCCATTCCGTATTAGGTTCTATTCTTGACTTGAAAAGCTTTGTAAATATATCAAATATATCGCTCCAAAATTTATTCAACTTTGTACATCCTACAAATGAATGTGTTATATTAGCATTTTGAAACAATGCTGTATCATTAAACTAAACTAAACAGTTTCCGCAAAGACCATCTTTACCATCACAAACAAAGGAATTAAGACTGAACCACTTACAGAGATATGGGCACAAACATCTATTTTCTTGGCCAAAGAATGAGATGAGAAGCAACATCTTGTATGAAGAAGGAGAGACTGAGAGGTGTTGCAAAAGAATTCTGAGCCCCACCCAACAAGGTTGGGACTCAGATTTCGGGTTGGGACTCAATTGATTAAGGGTCCCTACCCAAAATCATGGTCCTCCAGAGATGCTGCCCGACTCACTGAGTTAATCTAGATGCTTGTGTTCTATGAAAGATTTCAGCATCTGCAGTTCGCTATGCCTATCTGGAGTTGTTCACCTTGTTGAGTGTGTGTTGGGCTGCTGACACAAACTGACCTCTGGGCCCGGACCTTTCAAAATTATGCTTACTGTGCTTTTAGTTGTTGAAGGTGATTCACAAAAGAAAGATTAGGCCTCGCTCCAAGTTATTATTATTATTACAAATTCAGTGAGAAAGTAATGACTTGAGTGAACAGGGGAAATGTGAAGGTCGCTCCAACTTGTTGTTTCCTCAGATTGAGACGTCATGGACATTAATGAAAGTAGCTCTGATAATTGTTATTGACCAATGCAATCCAAGTTCACACTGGTCGGATATTTTGGAAGATTTAATTATTTTTAGATTTCCTTGTCAAACCTGTACCATGGGAACATTTACCAATTTCAAGTCCAATTCAGCAATCTCGACCCCTTCATTGTAAAACGACCTCCGCACCAGGGCGGTTGGAAGAAGTCGCGTTGTACGGACAGATTCCAGGAGACGAAGACTAATTCCTTCAGCTGGAGCTGCAGACACCAATGAGTCAAGCTTGAACAGCGACGGAGCAGAGAGGCAGTTCCAGCAGCCACCAGGATGATTACCGCATCAACTGAAAGACATCTTGAAGCAGCACTTCAAGTTGCTGGACCTGGGATATTTTACGAAACTGCTCTGGCAGGGACTGCGAGATGATTATAATTTGCTGCCTGCTGCTGAGTTTTGCCATCCAAAGACGTGTAACAATGGAAGGGCAACCTCTCGCAGCGACAACTGACAAATACCGAGTATCAGCTCAGGATATCATTGCTGAAACATCTTTAGAGACAAGAGGAGTTTAGATGACAGCTTCCCTTAGATTAGGCACTTAGCTAAATGCCAGATTCACTTCAAGATTTATTCCATTCTTCAGCCAGTTAGTTCAAATAGCAAAGGAATAGGTAAACTCTATGGATATACTGAAATGGTGAAAAAGTGATTTTAATTAATTTATGCGGTCAGGTAATGGAAGTCAGTAATGAAATATGAAGTACATGCTCTTTTCTAGTATTAAGCATGCAAACCAAAGACTGCCAAATAACATACATAGTAAATTTGATTCTTCCATGACTATGTTCCACAGCACCAACATTACAACGTGACCCAGTGCAACAATGCAATGAAGCATAAAGTCATACAGCACGAAAACCGGCCCTTCAGCCCAACTCGTCCATGCAGAGATAGCCATTTACTAGTCCCATTTACCCACATTTGATCCTTATCTCTCTAAATCTTTCCTATCCATGTAACTGTCCAAATGTCTCTTAAGCATTATTGTACCTGTCTCAACTAACCTCCTCTGGCAGTTCGTTCCATATACTCACCACCCTCTGTTGCCCTTAGGTTTCCGTTAAACCTTTGTCCTCTCACCACACTTTCCCAGATGGCCTTATTGCTTGGCTTGCTCAATGCGGTTGTCACTTGCTTCATATTTAGATGTTTTTTTTGTAATCCTATGAGCCTGTGCTTATTTGTTCAATAACTTCACCAGTAATCCCTGCCATCCACAGGTGAATCCAGATAACTAAAGTACAAATCTTGTGTCATGCTTTGGGAAGGCAAACTGATTTTTTCATGGACCATGAACTCTATTCCTATCTTTACACAGAATTATCAGGAGGATGGGCAGCATCTGAGGAGAATAACATGCCATTGTAGTGACTTGAATTGTTTTCTCTCCTCCTCTCTGCTCACATGCTGCCTGGCCCGCTGACTATTTCGATTATTTTATTTCAGATTTGAAGATCTGCAGTATTTCATAAATATAGTGCAGTTATTGCAAGCAAACTGGTCAAAGCTGGTCAAAGCAGAAGCAGACAGCTTCATGAAAATTAATCAATGTAACTTATTTGGGGCAGATCATGGTAGTTTTGTGATGAATTGGGACTGAAAGCAGAATTCACAACTCTGAGTTTATTAGAACCTCACTGACTCTCTGCTTCACTTTGTTGGATTTACGATGGTGATTTCTTTAACATGGATAAGAGGCTCCCACCACTGCCCAGAGCCAATGTTTCACTAGGGAGGGAATGGGCCACAACATGGAGTGAATTGACTTGTGCATTTCACTCCACATTGGTGCAGTTGCAGTTCTTCGTAACTTTTTCTATTTGATATTATTTCACCTCACTCTTTGTTGGTGTGAAAGGTTTATATGTGGAACCACAAAAAAATGAAGTATTAAAAGTGACAGCTTGATTCTATTTCTCACTAGTATTCTTGTGACAATCAGCGTAAGTTTAAAGGGTCTCCATTTAGTGCTCTGTCCTTTCTTTCAGTCAGCAGTTTCACAGCATCTAACTCTATTAAATTCAGACGACAAAGTCTCCCACTGAAAGATTAGCTGCAGAGTATCACTTTCACCCTGCACTCAATTCTACACTCATATAATTGTCTCAATACCTAAACCCGACAACAACTATAAAGTGGCAGCAGTAAGTTTATTACTTTAATTAAAAATTGTTCAGTTTTGAATGTTATTTCCTTTTCTTTATTTATGCGATGTGAGCAAAATTACCATTCATTATCCACCCCTCACAGAGTGGGAATGTGTTGTTTGGGTGCTGTCAGAAGGCAGGCAAAAGTCGATCAGAGTGTGTAGTGTGAGGTTACATGGAGTGCTACAGATGGCAAGAGGCAGGCGTCTCTCCATGAAGATTATTACCTTCTAAGGGGATCAAAATTGTTTCACAATTTTTGTTTCTTAGAGTTATAGAGTCTTAGTTATAGAGTCATGGAATCATTCAGCACGGAAACTGGCCTTTCGGCCCAACTCTCATTTACTGTCCATTGATCCCACTAGGTCCTGTGCTCTATTGCTGGGCTGTTAACGATGATGGGACTGGGGCTTGCTGGAATTTGTGAGGGGGAAATACCAGCAGTTCCAACAATTTACTTTTGCACTCACCTCAAAGGCATTCCCGGCAGAAGAGTTAAAGAATAATTGGAAAAGGAATCCGCATGAATTAGACAAGGCTCTGACTTGAAGTTGTATTGCCTTTCTCCCTCTTCAGATGCTGCCTGACCACCTCAGCATTTCCAGTATTTACTATTTTAAATCCCTGTTTCTGTTCGTGCACCTGTGTTTATTTATGTAGTTGCTTCCGGATATGTATTTTCCACAATTAAAGGAAAAAAGATTAATCACCCCTAACAATCAAAAATAGAAATTGTTACCTGAAATGAATGGAGTTTTGAAAAATGTCAGAAGACTTAGAATGAGTCAAACTCAGTAGATTGGTTATCTCTGACAACTTTGCCACGTCTATTATGAAAGCTTTTTCTTTCTACAATATTCAGGCTCCACTGGTTTACAAAAGATGCAACAAATAAATCAGAAAATAAGAGTTAAATTATTCCATAAACTGTTTTATAAAGAGCAGTGCAGTTAAAGTACATAAGGCAGTAAATAGCCCTGGGCTTTCCGCTGTGTTCCATTGTAGGTATTATTTGGATTCATGCTTAAGATCAGGAGTTTTCGTTCAACCAAACTGCAACATAAACTACAATATTCCAAACAAGTAAAAGAAGCATGATCTCTGTGTCTAGTCCTGACTCAGATATACAATGTCTGATTTGGAAAACCACAGGCAAGTGTGAATGCCTGGCTGGTTGATAAGTAGACCTCAGCTCACTGGACGTTTAATAGCCAGGTCCCATGCAGCTGATGACACTTTCACCTGAGCCGAGGCAGAGCCAAAAGAGATGGGGGAGATATTGAACAATTTCTTTTCTTCGGTATTCACCAAGGAGAAGGATATTGAATTATGTGAGGTAAGGGAAACAAGTAGAGTAGCTATGGAAACTATGAGATTCAAAGAAGAGGAAGTACTGACACTTTTGAGAAATATAAAAGTGGATAAGTCTCCAGGTCCGGACAGGATATTCCCTAGGACATTGAGGGAAGTTAGTGTAGAAATAGCAGGGGCTATGACAGAAATATTTCAAATGTCATTAGAAACGGGAATAGTGCCGGAGGATTGGCATACTGCGCATGTTGTTCCATTGTTTAAAAAGGGGTCTAAGAGTAAACCTAGCAATTATAGACCTGTTAGTTTGACGTCAGTGGTGGGCAAATTAATGGAAAGGATACTTAGAGATAATATATATAAGCATCTGGATAAACAGGGTCTGATTAGGAACAGTCAACATGGATTTGTGCCTGGAAGGTCATGTTTGACTAATCTTCTTGAATTTTTTGAAGAGGTTACTCGGGAAATTGATGAGGGTAAAGCAGTGGATGTTGTATTATATGGACTTCAGTTAGGCCTTTGACAAGGTTCCTCATGGAAGGTTGGTTAAGAAGGTTCAATGGTTGGGTATTAATGGTGGAGTAGCAAGATGGATTCAACAGTGGCTGAATGGGAGATGCCAGAGAGTAATGGTGGATGGTTGTTTGTCAGGTTGGAGGCCAGTGACTAGTGGGGTGCCACAGGGATCTTGTATTGTATTGTATTGTATTCAAATTTATTGTCATTGTCTCAGTTAGAGACAACGAAATGAATTTCCCTTACAGGCAGTATCATAAAAATAAAAATAAATAAATAATAATAAATAATAAAACATATTAAAAATAAAATAGAATTTTTAAAAAAGCACAAACACTGAAAGTCCACGACACAACATAACACAGTGGCACCAAGGTGAGGAAGGCACCATAGTCCAGCCAGCCTCCTCTCCGTTCTTCCCAGATGTTCACTCGTGGTCGAGGCCTTCCTAGCACCCGCAGTCGCCGCCCCGGGTGGCCCGATGTTCAGGCCCTCACGCCGGGCTGGTGGAACGCCGACGCCGAACCCCGACGGTGAACATCCTCCTCCTCAGCGGCCCAGACCTCCTGATCAGCCGTCTCCCGCAGCCGGAGTCCGCAGCCCCCGAGTCCGCAGCTCCCGAGCTCCCGAGTCCGCAGCTCCCGTGTCCGCAGCTCCCGAGTCCGCAGGCCGAGCCGGGCAGAGTCGCAGGACCCCGTGCTGTCCATCAGCGCCGCCCGCGTTGGGAGCTCCGCAAACCGCAGCTCCATGATGTCGGTGCAGCAGGTCCAGCACTCCGGGCTCCAGACGGCGATCCCCGGTAAGGCATCGCCAGCCCCGTGATGTATCAGCGCTGTCCCGCCGCTGCTCGAGCTCCGGCAGGAAATGCCACGCCAATCCACTAGGTAGGCCGCGGGGGGGGGGGGGGGGCGGGGACGCGACTCGAATAATAGTCGCGTCTTCACCAGGAAGCGACTGAAGGACGGTATCCCCCGCACCGTGCCCTCTTCCCCCACATAAAAACACAAAAATAACACAAAAAAACACACTTTTACATAACTAAATAAACAAAAAAACAAAAAGATACCGGGCTGTAGGTGGAGGCTGCTGGCACCAGCGCCACCGGAAGTACAACACTGTCTGTGTTGGGTCCACTGTTGTTTGTCATGTACATCAATGATCTGGATGATGGTGTGGTAAATTGGATTAGTAAGTATGCAGATGATACTAAGATAGGTGGGGTTGTGGATAATGAAGTAGATTTTCAAAGTCTACAGAGAGATTTATGCCAGTTGGAAGAGTGGACTGAAAGATGGCAGATGGAGTTTAGTGCTAATAAGTGTGAGGTGCTACATCTTGGCAGGACAAATCAAAATAGGACGTACATGGTAAATGGTAGGGAATTGAAGAATGCAGGTGAACAGAGAGATCTGGGAATAACTGTGCACAGTTCCCTGAAAGTGGAATCTCATGTAGATAGGGTGGTAAAGAAAGCTTTTGGTGTGCTGGCCTTTATAAATCAGAGCATTGAGTATAGAAGTTGGGATGTAATGTTAAAATTGTACAAGGCATTGGTGAGGCCAATTCTGGAGTATGGGGTACAATTTTGGTCGCCTAATTATAGGAAGGATGTCAACAAAATAGAGAGAGTACAGAGGAGATTTACTAGAATGTTGCCTGAGTTTCAGCAACTAAGTTACAGAGAAAGGTTGAACAAGTTAGGGCTTTATTCTTTGGAGTGCAGAAGGTTAAGGGGGGACTTGATAGAGGTCTTTAAAATGATGAGAGGGATAGACAGAGTTGACGTGGATAAGCTTTTCCCACTGAGAGTAGGGAAGATTCAAACAAGGGGACATGACTTGAGAATTAAGGGACAGAAGTTTAGGGGTAACGTGAGGGGGAACTTCTTTACTCAGAGAGTGGTGGCTGTGTGGAATGAGCTTCCAGGGAAGGTGGTGGAGGCAGGTTCGTTTTTATCATTTAAAAATAAATTGGATAGTTATATGGATGGGAAAGGAATGGAGGGTTATGGTCTGAGCGCAGGTATATGGGACTAAGGGAGAATACGTGTTCGGCACGGACTAGAAGGGTCGAGATGGCCTGTTTCCGTGCTGTAATTGTTATATGGTTATATGGTTATAATGGCCATTCCCAGAGACAGCTGGCAGGATTGATAAGAGAACAAAATAACATAGAGTCATAGAGTGATACAGTGTGGAAACAGGCCCTTCGGCTCAACTTGCCCACACCGGCCAACATGTCCCAGCTACACTAGTCCCACCCGCCCACATTTGGTCCATATCCCTCCAAACCTGTCCTGCCCATGTACCTGTGTAACTGTTTCTTAAATGTTGGGATAGTCCCTGCTGCAACTACCTCCTCTGGCAGCTTGTTCCATACACCCACCACTCTTTTTGTGAAACAAGTTACCCCTCAGATTCCCATTAAATCATGTGGATTTATTATCAGGTTGTGGTGCAGTGGATGTATGGATTGTATTTTTGTTTGTTGTATATATTTGGCCAAAACGAATGGCTACTCTTGGATGGGAAATCAAACGGTAACTAATTTTGCAAGTGACTTAAAGGGCCACAAAGTGCACGCATTCTGAGTTAACATGTTCGATTAGTTTACCTCAACCATGTTGCAGTGGTCCATCTAATAGAAATTTAATATTATGTGTTGGCATGAGATTCCAATCTTTCCTGTAGCTTCAGCAAGCCTAATGGGTTCATGCCTGGACAATAATTGATTTTTGAGCTTTAGTGGAGGGCAGTAAAATGATAACGATTCATGAAATAGTTATGTGAAGATTCTGATAGGCAATTATCCAGCAATGATCATTGACACGGATATCAATATGGGTCTTTGGGAAAATATAATTGACTAGAACAGAAGGACTAGAACAGAGATTGATCATTGATGTTAGTACACAGGAGTCATGATTGTCCAGCTAAATTCTCCATTGAGTTGTTGCCTGAGAAATTGAATGCAGCTACTGTAAGTGTTATGAGCCTTGCATGTTCTCAACATACTCGACTCTTCACTGTGTGGGAGAGGTCCTTCATCCACAGGCCTCTCCAGGTGTTATCTGCAGTATTGGAGTGTTGACTAATTGACCAGAAAGCATGGTACTGATCACCTAGTGGTCATAAGCAGGATCTGAGACTGAGTGAAACCCCTTGCGGAGGCTGGGATGAGGAGGAAAGGAGAACTGCAGCAACTGAGCAGTACGGGTTTGAACATCAGCTGTGGCGATAGTCGGAAGATGTAGCTGGGAGTGAGGCAAAGCTGTCACACTCCTTTGTGTAGGAAGGAACTGCAGGTGCTGGTTTACACCGTAGATAGACAAAAAATGCTGGAATAACTCAGCAGGGCAGGCAGCATCTCTGGAGGAAGGAATAGGTGACATTTTGGGTCAAGGCCCTTCTTCAGACTCCTTTACTTCTTTCCAAATAAGCGGAGGCGAGGGCTATACAGTGTGTAACTAGGGGAGATTATGTGTTCGGCATGGACTAGAAGGGTCGAGATGGCCTGTTTCCGTGGTGTAATTGTTATTTGGTAACGTGGCCATCTGATGCAAGACCCCCCATATACCAAGGAATGAGTTACTTGGGTTTGAGAACAGCTTCGTTGGGCCTCTGAGTTGAGGCGATTAATGTTAAATCTGATTTGTGGGGAAATTTGCCACAGATAAATGAACCAATTGTAAAATCAGCGATATTGGTATTTTCATCTTCATGATCAGCTTGACCCTTGTAAAGTTACAGGGAGATTCTATTTCCAAGCTTCTGTTGAGGAAGGCATGCTAGATAGGCCAAGTAAAGAATTGTTTCCCTTTGGATCTGTACTGCTCTTAAGCACTCGTAAAAGAATAAAGCAGTAGAAAGAGGATGATGATAATTCAGAGCTGGAATATTGTTGTTTGGGAATATATGAGCATGTTCTGACATTCTGCAAATCCAACAATTTTTAGTTTTCATAATTCTTGATACAGACAGACCAACACACATTAGGATGAAATAAATTATAACCATACATCTCCTCCAAAAACATGACCACCAGGTGAAGAAAGACTGTAATTTTTTTTTAATGTTTTTCTTTGAACAAATAAATCTTGTGGTGCAATGCAGCAAACCGAGCAGCTTCCAGCTCCTCCCCTAACAGTACCTCTGGGGGGTCAACAAGTGAGGTCAGGAGAGCACTTTGATTCACATCTTGCGAGAGAATGGGAGTGATTGGGAGCAGTCAGAATGGCACTGCTTTCTCTGCCTCTGTCTCTGCAATCATTTCAGTTGATCTGAACATGCTCAAGAGTACTCCCAACTGCACCCCAGTGTGTGTTCGGCACCCTTGCAACAGAAATTAAGTTCCCGTGGGTAGAAGGTTTCCAAGAGTCAGCAAGTATGCGAAGAAAGATTTTTGGAAATACATTTGTCACTTGCACTTTTATTTGGAACTGATGTTCTTGTCTGACTACGAATATTTGCTTTAATTAGTAGAACATATTTGCAAATCCAGTTTGCTGCTTGGTTCTCTTGAGAACATCGAGGTAAGAAATAACGGCAGTAGGTCTCAGGGAACAGCTTCATTAGAAAGTCTGGTATTTCTGGGGAATGATAATTATATCTGCAAGTTGTTAGCTTGGTGGATTAAAAACTCACAAGCACTGACAAACCAACAACTACACAGAGAACTGAAAAGAATCTCTCTACCTCCCTGCCTGTGAAACAGCCAATTAGAATTTTTGTGATTGCATTAGTCTGTATGCCAAGTCTCACTTATTAGGGACATTGGCTTCAGGCTTTCCTGTGTCTCCTTGTGTGAAAAATGCAATGAAACTTCTGAACTGTAACTGCGACAGGAAACTATCAACATCCAGAGGGTGTAAAATCAACCTTATTATTTCATAACTTATTTTAAATGACGACAAAATTGTACTGAAGGGTGATTGTTATGGTTCTAATTTCAATAATCATGCAACAATATTCTAATTAATTGCCTGTAACACTTTTTTTTAATTAGACGTGGTATGTGACAGTGGCAAACAAGAATTCCTAATGAGGGCACAAAATCAGGGGTTAGCTGAGTTTAAGAACATCAAACCGTATTGTGTTGCACAATTTCTGTAGGGCTTTCATGTAATTTTGTTCTCAAATAGCCAGTTTCCAAAAGTAAAGCATAGGGCTAACATGACAAGAAACCAAGGAAAAAAAGAGAAGAGATTTGTAAAAGTTGGGATGGCAGTTTGCAATCTGGGGAAATGAAGACAGGAGTTGCCGGCAGACAGCAGAGGAGGAGAGAATGTCTGACTGTCATCAAACATGGTTATCCGCCTCTCCAAAACTAAAGTCTGAATATTGAAGTAGCTTTCGTGAGCTGCGAGATATGTCGCCTCTAGATTGTCTGAAGTGAAATGATGTTCCAGCTCAAATTACATCTAAGTTTCCTCCATCCACACTGCTAATCACATGCATCACACCTAACCCTCACTGACATGAATTTAATTAACATTCAGCTATATTTTTGTTTTACTCTTGGTGTCTGCAATCTATTTATTTTTTACAATGCGTTATCATGTCTAAGCCTGAACTGTTTCAAAGCCATCTACATCTGTATCATTTACATCTGAATTAACATTAATTGGATGTCTTGGCGGATGAAGAAGGGTCCCAACCCAAAATGGTACTAATCAATATTCTCCAAAGATGCTGTCTGACCAGTTGAGTTATTCCAGCTCTTTGTGTCTTTAATGGGACCAAGAACCATTTCCAGTTTGTGTTTAATTCGCACAGTCCTCACTCACCTACAATTCAACAATTACTAGAGAAAAATGTTGTGTACAAAATCATGGGCAAAATAGATCGGGTAAATGCAGAGTCTCCTGTCCAGAGTTGGGGAATCAAGAACCAGAGGACATAGGTTTAAGGTGAGGGGGTAAAAGATTTAATAGGAACATGAGGGGTAACTTTTTTTGCACAAAGGGTGGTGGTGTATGGAACGAGCTGCTGGAGTAGGTAGTTGAGGCAAGTATTATTGCAACATTTAAGACGCATTTATACAGATTCATTTGAATGCAATTTCATTCAAACCACACTGTTTGAATGACAATAAAAGGCATTCTATTCTATCCTATTCTAAACAGGTTCATGGATAGGATAGGTTTAGAGGGATATGGGCCAAAAGCAGGCAGGTGGGACTAGTGTGGATGGGATATGTTGATTGGCATGGGCAAGTTCAGCCAAAAGGCCTGTTTCAACAAAAAGATTTGATCTGTAAACAGAGTGGAACAGCAGCTCCCAATCTCAATCACCATGTCAACAAGGGATGGAAGTGATTAAGTAGAAATTCCAAGTTAAAAACCTCAAAGTTCAATTTCTGTGTGAACTCATCTATGAAAAGCAATCCTAGCCTCTTGTACTTCAGAAGTCACATCTCAATGGCATCTCCACTGTGGCATTGGTCATGACACCAGATTGGCAATGACCACACTGACACACATAGCAAGGTGAACTCAAACCGAACGCTTTATTTACCAATATCAAACAACAGTGACAAGAAGGTTCAGGTCTGCACAGGGGCGTCCTCCTTTGTTGCCATTGAGGAAACACAATTAATAACTCTTCTCCCCTGGCTGGAACTCCTGGGTTAATAAGGAGTAGGGCTGACCAGGTGCAGGTGAGTTGATCCAATAATCACCAATGGGATTCAGCTGTGGTTCGTTTAACAGGGGCCTCAGCTCAGTGTTGGTGTTTCCCGGCAGCTAGGTGCTATTAGTCGGCTTCTTCTGACCTGTCTGCCAGTGACAGGGATCGGATTGGACTGTCGGGAGGAAATGTCGTTTGTTTAAAAAAGAGGTATTTAGAAAAGAGCTTTTATTAATTGTTTTTGATGGGAGTTTATTTGACTGAGCCTTTGCTCGGAGGAGAAATTAATTAATTTGACCTCTAATTCCACTTGAGTCATGCTAATTATGTAGTTGGTTTCACCAAGGCAAGTTTATTTGTATAGCACCTTTCAACAACAAGGTAATTCAAAGTGCTTTACATAAAACATTAAAAGCATTGGAAAGAAACACATATAAAATGACATTTAGATGTAAAACGATTATTAGATTATTCAGATAAAATAATTACAAAATTAAAAGCAATCATTTAAAATAGAATAAAACCAGGAATAGAAGTTACAGTGCAGTATAGTAGCAATGTTACAAAATTTTGAGATTTTAAAAATCAAGTCTGTAATTTATCCCATCAGATAAAGCATAAAAATAAGTTTAATTTGACACCTAATTCACTTTCATATCTCAAGTATTTAAAAAGTTATGGCCATTTTCATACTGGGAAATGAGCATCTTGTTCCCTATTGATTTTCTATGGACATAACAAAAAAGCTGTGATCGTGAACAGTCAAAAGCCCATAACTTTCTTAAAAATTAAGAGAACTGAATGAAATTTTCAGTTATCATAGATTGAAGCATTCTGAAACAAATATAAAATAATCTTACTTGGATGACCTGAAATTAAAGCATATAATTAGTTAGTTACCTAATTGTAGCTAATTTCATACTTCAATTACTAGATCTAAACATCTATCCATTTCTTAATAAATGATTAACATTTTTAAATAGCCTAAATGTCCAAATAATATTCACAAATAATTCACAATAAAACATGATTTTAAAATCTCATTTACATTAATTTATAGGCCAAATTGAAGGAATTTAGTGTTTAATTGCTGTAAATAAATGTCCATTTAAATCAGCTTTCCAGTGGGTTCCTGTGAACGCGCTGGTTTAGAACGTTCACATTGCGGTAGATTTGTGCCCCAAATGCCCAGAAAAATACTGCGGGATATAATGGGCCCAAAATGAGCTACTCGCAATATTAAACTTTGTATAAAGGGATCTTTAGAAGCCCTTTTTAATGTAGAAATATACAACCAACCTTCTGTGGTTTGCTTTATGAGACCCTGCGGTTGCTGGCGGTCGCGGGTTTAGAGATTGATTTTTAAACTACTATAACTATTATTCAAGGCCTTTAAACCTAATAATAGCTTTTGCGACGGGGTCTTTCAGCGATTTTTCGTTAATAATTAACTAGGCTGAACATTTTCGATTGGAACAGCTTAGAGAAAATCGCGTTTTAAACCCGCCCCCTCTAAACAGCGCCAAAATCGCGCACACCCGCAACGGCAGATTTTCAGCGACGTTTCAGGTAGGCTTTGCAACATACCTAAGTATAGGTAATTAGTAAATTGTATTGTTTACTGAAAGGCAGCGGCAAACAGAAACGTCTTCAGTCTAGATTTAAAAGAGCTGACTGCAGCAGACCTGCAGTTTTCTGGGAGTTTGTTCCAGATATGTGGTGCATAAAAACTAAATGCTGCCTCTCCATGTTTATTCTGACTCTGGGGACACAGAGCAGACCTGTCCCAGACGATCTGAGAGGTCTGGGTGGTTCGTAGCTAAGCAGAAGATCAGAAATGTATTTTGGCCCTAAACCATTCAGTGCTTTGTAAACCAACAGTAGTATTTTGAAATCAATTCTTTGACAGACAGGAAGCCAGTGTAAAGACCTCAGAACTGGAGTAATGTGATCTACTTTTTTGGTCTTAGTGCGGACTCGAGGTGCAGCATTCTGAATTAACTGCAGCTGTCTGATCGACTTTTTAGGGAGACCTGTAAAGACACTGTTACAGTAGTCGAGCCTGCTGAAGATAAATGCATGGACAAGTTTTTCCAAATCCTGCTGAGACATAAGTCCTTTAATCCTTGATATGTTCTTTAGGTGATAGTAGGCTGACTTTGTGACTGTTTTTATGTGGCTGTTGAAGTTCAGGTCTGAGTCCATGACTACTCCTAAGTTTCTGGCTTGGTTTGTTGTTTTTAGCATTACCATTTGAAGCTGGGTGCTAACTTTTAATCGTTCTTCCTTGGCTCCAAAAACAATTATTTCAGTTTTTCTTTGTTTAATTGGAGAAAATTCTGGTTCATCCAATCGTTGATTTGCTCAATGCATCTACTCAGTGCTTGTATTGGACTATAGTCTCCTGGTGATATTGTTATGTAGATTTGTGTGTCGTCTGCGTAACTATGGTAACATATTTTGATGTTTTTCATGATCTGAGCCAGTGGAAGCATGTAGATGTTAAACAGAAGAGGCCCCAGAATGGAGCCCTGGGGAACTCCACATGTAATTTTTGCACGCTCAGATGTGTAATTACCTATAGACACAAAGTAGTCCCTGTCCTTCAAGTAGGATTCAAACCATTTTAATGCTGTGCCCGAAAGTCCCACCCAGTTTTCCAGACAGTCTAGTAATATGTTGTGATCGACTGTCGAATGCAGCACTGAGATCTAGTAATACTAAGACCGAAATTTTGCCATTGTCTGTGTTTAAGTGAATGTCATTGAAGACCTTAACAAGAGCCGTCTCGGTGCTGTGGTGTGGTCTAAATCCTGACTGGAAGACATCAAAACAGCTGTTCATTAACATGAAATTGTTCAGCTGCTTAAAAACAGCTTTTTCAATGATTTTACTGAGAAATGGGAGGTTTGATATTGGTCTATAATTGTTCAGTAGTGAAGTGTCTAAATTGTTCTTTTTTAAGAGAGGCTTGATAACAGCAGTTTTCAGGGCCTGTGTGAAGACACCTGAGAGAAGGGACGTGTTTACAATCTGTAGAAGGCCTGAGGTCATGCAGTTTGATACAGCTTTGAAAAGGCCTGTTGGTAGAATATCGAGGCAGCAGGAGGAGGATTTCAAATGTTGTATAATGTCCTCCAAGGTTTTATGGTTAATAACATAAAATTGTGTCATGGTATTTGAATTGATTATAAGTGGACACATGGACAACACATGTCCTGCACCTGATGTGGAGGCACTGACTGCTTGCCTAATTTTCTGAATTTTGTCGGTGAAGAAGGAGGCAAATTCATTACAGGCCCTTGTGGAAAGCAGTTCAGGGGCTACTGACACAGGTGGGTTTGTTAGCCTGTCGACAGTAGTAAACAAGGCCCGTGCATTATTATTGTTTTTGGCAATGATGTCAGAGAAGAAGGATTGCCTTGCATTTCTCAGTTCCAAGTTGTAGATTCGAAGTCTTTCTTTATAAATGTAATAGTGAACCTGGAGATTTGTTTTCCGCCACCTACGTTCAGCTTTCCGACACTCTCTTTTTTCAATTTTTACCAACGTGGCGTTTCTCCATGGAGACTTCTTTTTGCCAGGGACCACTTTCACCTTAGTGGGTGCAATGGCATCAATAATATTTGTAATTTTCACATTGAAATTATCGACAAGCTCATTTACTGAGACCCAAGGGAGAGTGGGCGTGGAGGAGAAAGCCTGAATAAATGTTCCACAGGTGTTTTCTTTTATGTACCGTTTTGTGATTACTTTTCTTTGACCATTAGTCTGCACAGAGATAGCACTCTCAAAGAAAACACAGGAATGATCAGAGAGGGCAGCATCAATCACAACAACCTAAGAAATGCTAACACCCTTGGTCATGACTAAGTCCAGAGTGTGACCTTTGTTGTGTGTGGGCTCCGTCACATGCTGATTCAGTCCATAGTTATCAATGACACAATACAATTCTTTAGTCCCTTTGTCATGAAGTTTGTCAACATGAATGTTAAAATCACCAACAATAACTACACTGTCAAAGTCAATACAGATTGTAGACAGTAGTTCAGAAAATTCGTCAAAAAAGGCTGCACAGTATTTAGGTGGCCTGTAGACATTTAGGATCATAACTCGGGAAGAAGAGCTCAACTTAACAGCCACATATTCAAAGGAGGCAAAGTTTCCATAAGATATCTGCTTGCATTGGAGGGAATCATTAAACAGAACAGCCACTCCTCCTCCTTTCTTATGCACTCTGGCCTCACTTATAAAACTGAAGTTGTGAGGAGTTGATTCAATAAGAACAGCAGCACTGTTGTTTTGATCTAACCAGGTTTCAGTTAAGAATAAACAATCAAGATCGTGCCTGATAATAAAATCATTGATTAAAAATGTTTTTCCTGCCAAAGACCTGACATTTAATAAAGCTAGGTTTAGTCTGTTAAAATCATTATCTGCTGGCTGTGGCTGATGAGGAATGGGTGCTAAATTAAATAAATTAGCAGAATGAGTTGAGTGCGTCTTGTTTTGCCTTTTTCGTTTACGTGTTAAGACTGGAACTGAGCAAGTTACCAGCGTGTTGGGCCCCGACTTATCCTGGAAAAAGTCATGAGTGCAATCTGTCCTGTAGCCTGAGTTTCAAATCATAGAATGTGAACAGCCTGCATGTTGGCTTGGCATCCAAATATTCTCAGATATTTTAACAACCCTATTTTCTGTCTGAGCAATTGGGATTATCGGATTGCCTAAAAAATGTCAAAGAAATGCCTTGATTGTGAGTCCAAGTCTGCCAAGATATGAACATGAGGTAGACACAAAATGCTGGAGTAACTCAGCGGGTCAGGCAGCATCTCTGGAGAGAAGGAATGGGTGACGTTTCAGGTCGAGACCCTTCTTCAGGTTCTGTGCTTTGTTATTGATGAAGGATAATGATGAAGGGTCTTCAGCCTCACATGTTGACTCCACAAATGCTGCCTGACCTGATGAGTTTTTCCAAGATTATTTTGTTTTATTACAGACTTCCAGCATCTTGAAGATTTATTTTAATTGTCATCCCTGCTCCTACATCCAGTCGTCTCTCTATGAAGACCAACATACACCTTAATCATCTGTTAAAGTTGCATATTTACTTTCATTGACTGGTGGAAAAGACACCATGTTCTCCGTGCACCTCTGCTCTTCCTATCTTATGATCTATTGCTATTCAGATAATAATTGGGCTGCCCTAGAGTAGATAACCTCACATTTATCTGCATTAGACTGCCACAGCTGGGCATTTACCCCATTGTGAACCTTTATGGATCTTCCTGACAGTCCCAAACTCTCACCCTGCCTTGTACCACCTGCAAACAATCATATTCCATTCCCTCAACTGAACGTGGCTGTGGTTTCAATACCATCTAGACAAGTGGGGAAGTACACTGGAATGAAAGGTGACTCTAATCACTTTTAAAACGTGTTTACATAACTATTTGAAGAGCCAAAGATGGCAAGGCCATTGATTGAAGGCTGGGCAGTGATGTTCAACTTGAAATCTATATTCAGTTAACTACGATATGATGGACCAAATGGCTTCAAACCCTGATGTGAACTGTTATGATTCTATGATGAAATGTGCTGACTGAATTATAAGACAACTTTACAGAAACATTTAATTACCCTCCTAAGTCAATGGTAACACTCAGGTGTGATCAGCTTGTTTGGTCTGATGCACAATTGGGCTTCTGGGATGGTGGAGCTGTCATAAATCCACTCCAAAGTGAAGTTTGTGTAAGTTAAGCGGCTTTTTCATGGGGCGACTTGACGCAAGAGTTAACCAGAGTTTAACATCGTGGGAACCTCGTGCGATAACAGTACGGCATTCGTGGACCACCGTGGACCACCGTGGACCACCGTGGCGCTAACGGCAGGTAATCGTGTAACTTGGTGACTCGGGAGAAAATTCAAGCAAGTTTGCTGGAGTAACTCAACGGGACATGCAGCATCTCTAAAGAGAAGGAACGGGTGACGTTTCGGGTCAAGGTCCTTCTTCAGACTGTACGTGGCTTGGTTATATTCATGTATAGCATTATCTGATATGATTGTATAGCACGCAAACAAAAGTTTATTCCCTGCATAGAATCATACAGCGTAGAAACAGGCCCTTCGACCCAACTTGCCCACACCGACCAATATGTCCCATCTACACTTGTCCCACTTGCCCGCGTTTGGCCCATAACCATCTAAACCTATCCTATCCATGCTTCAGTCTAACGCGTCTTAAACATTGCGACAGTACCTGCCTCAACTACCTTAACGGATAGCTCATTCCATACACCCACCACCCTTTGCGTAAAATAGTTACCCCTTAGGCTCTCATTAAATCATTCCCCCCGAACCTAAACCTGTATCTGCTGGTTCTCGATATGAGACAATAATAACAAACCAAAGCGAGTTAGGACATCAACGGGGAGGTCCTGGATAAACCCAAGGTAGCCACAAAATGGAGGAACTCAGCGCAACAGGCAGCATCTCTGGGGAGAAGGAATGGGTGACATTTCGGGTCGAGACCCTTCTGATATGCTGCCTGTCCCGCTGAGCTACATGTTGTGTCTATCTTCGTTTTAATCCAGCATCTGCAGTTCCTTCCTGGCCGAACCCGATTGAAAGATGAGAGGCTGGGCGATAGAGCACTGGGTGTGACAAGGATCAGGCTTCAGTAAGCAAAGTAAAGAGAGGTGGCAACGTTATGGAAATGAAGCGGGTAATCCGAGTGATGGCGAGACGGTATCCTCTAATGTGTCGGAAAGAACTGTAGATGTTGGTTTACGCCGATGATAGACACAGTAATACTGGAGACAGACATAAAATACTGGACGGGCAGCATCTGGATAAAAGGAATGGGTGACGTTTCGGGACGAGACTCTGAAGAAGGGTCTCGAACCGAAACGTCACACATTCCTTCTCTCCAGAGATGCTGCCCGTCCCGCTGTGTTACTCCAGCATTTCGTGTCTATCTTCCGTATGCTCTGTGATGGTCATCTCGGAGTCAAGTGGCAATTCTGGTCTGTAGACACGAGGAACTGCAGATGCAGGAATCACGAGCAAAACACAGAGTGTTGGACGAGCCTGACCCTTTGAGTTCCTCCATCACTTTGTGTTGAAGTCAGGTCTGGATATTGCTTGGCTCAGTCTCAGGCGCCGGCTAACTAGGAAGGTCGATTCAAAGTCCAGCACTAACACTCAAGAAATAACGTTTGCGGCCTGATGTTCCCAATCATTAATAAAGTAAATAAATAGATACCGGTCTAATCAGTATCTACGGGATTGGACAGGCTAGATGCAGGAAGAATGTTCCCGATGTTGGGGGAGTCCAGAACCAGGGTCCCAGTTTTACAGTCTACCGTGGGAACTCTTTAACTCAGTAAAGTAAAGTAAAGTAGCCTTTATTGTCATATCAGCGCACAGGCAGCAGTTGATTGTTGCTCTATTCAGTTTCCCAGGGGGTCGGGATGGGACTGGAGTTGGGAGGGAAAGGTGGGGGAGTCGAGGGAGAGGAGGGGGAGACAGATAGGGGTGTCTTCATTTACTGGCGGCGGGTGTCTGTCACTGAAACAGGCAGGTGAGATTTCACATCAACCTTGTGTGTGCCCCTCTCTCTCTCCCTCCCTCCCTCTTATACAGGCTGAGAGACTCTGCCTCTGTGAGTGTACGTCTCTTTCTCCCCCTCTCCCACACACAGTAAGACCGAGGTACTGTGCTCAGTCCATCTGTGTCTCCCACATACACAGTAAAACATGTCTCCAAATGAGCCAATTCAACCAAGGGAGGATATTTATAGTGTGTGAAAAAAAAGTGACATCATTTGTGCCACGTGATGATTTAACAACACTTCACAATGTTCATTCAAGATTTAACGGGAAAGCTCGGGAGACGGACAAGTCACTCGCACAAATAACAGAAATGCCGAGTACCGTGGGAACTCTTTATCTACCCCCCGTTATATCGTGTGATATCGTGCTAGACCACGACCACTTCACTCTGGTTACATCTTGCGTCAAGTCGCCCCGTGAAAAAGCCGCATTAGGGGTCTGGAGTTTAAAATGAAAGGTGACCTCCTTGGAATAGGACATTTATATGACAGGTCGGACACAGGGCTGAGAAATCAAAAACTTGAAGCCACACTCGCAAAATAAGAAGTCAGCACGCTGGTAGGACTGAAATAAGCAGAAATATCTTGACTCGGAGGGTGGGAAACCTTTATGGTACATTATCATTCATTTCTTTTGATGGCCTCATTTGTTTACTATGAGCACCATTGCATTCAGATTCCAATTCAGATTCAACCTTTATTGTCAGTGTGCCGTGTACAGTACAGAGACAACAAAATGCAGTTAGCATCTCACCCAGAAGAGCGAACATAGAATAATGAACAGTAAAATATATATATGTACAAACAGTAGCGGTAGTGTCCGGGGGAGGGGGTGACTGACAATCACCAAGGTGCAGAGTTAAGTAGTGTAACAACCGCAGGGAAGAAGCTGATCCTGAACCTGCTGGTCCGGCAACGGAGAGACCTGTAGCGCCTCCCGAATGGGAGGATGGTAAGCAGTCTGTGGCTGGGGTGAGAGCAGTCCTTTACGATGCGGACATCGCTTGCTTTGGACAGACTCAATGGAGGGGAGTGAGGAACCGGTGATCCATCTCTCTTCATTAGGTTGGGTCTAAGTGACCACACTATCAACAGTGTGGGGTAACGTCGGGAATATTAGGGGTGCAAGGTGTTGGTGAGGTAAGCCCACCCTTGCCACATCCCTTCATGACATGATGCAGAAGAATGTCAGAGGAAGTGGCCAAGACCTTAGCATTACCTGTTCTCCACGTCGGTGCATATGTAAGGCAATTACAAAGCAGCCTGCCTGCCCTGCCAGTAACTTATTTGCAATAGAACCTATTGCTTTCATGATGCAAGCCCAGATGGTCAGAACCATCAGAACATGCACCCTTGTGTGGTGCACAAGCTCTGCCATTCTCCCAAAAATCATTGACCTTGGTGTTACAGAGAAGGCCGTTCTTTGTTTTGAGATTATAGCATAGGTCTGAGATGCTTTAAATGCAGTTGCAATGATATAGATAAAACGAGACACTGGGAACATAAAATATAATGGTTTTACAAATGATAAGGATGTGCAGAAATATAAAGGTGATGAAGGAGAGATCTGATTAATAAATATTTTATTATGATGGACTCAAATTTTATTTTGAGATTCTGGAACATCTTCAAACCTGCATCACGTTTTCTAAAGGTAGATGTGACAACCAGGAGATCAAATCACCATCTTGAACGTAAGATGATGATGTGTTTATGAGATAGAGACAAAATGATAGTGAAATGAACAATTAGGGTTTATTGAAGATCAAATGTGTCCCTCCTTGTTCCTTTATAGGTTTGTGATGAACAGCATGGTCAGCCCCCTGGTGGATAAAGATCCTTTGACAAACGTGGACAGGGGAATTATCCACAGAATGTTCACTCCTTCCCAGACCATTAAAATGAGACAATTTGCATAAAACTTCATTTTGATCCTTCAAATTGAATAATACGGTTTCTGAACACCTCACTTGCATATAAATAGGCACGTACAACAGTGCAGTTTGAAATATGGGGACTATCTTGTATTTTTTAATATTCATATACTCTGCAAGTTTTCCAGCCGCCCTTTCCTTTTCATGCTTGGCAGCTCTGTTCTAAGTGAACACAACATGCTGGAAGACGGTAGTTATTTAACATAAAACATTGAACCTAAATTCCAGATTCAAAAATGTACAATCCCTTGTTCACATTTGGACATTCCAACTATAATTGACCTTCCTTTGCTAATTTTCTAACATAGTATGTGGCTGGACTGAAAATCTGGTCAGAAACTTGTCCATTTCGGTTCAAGCTCTTGTTCGAGGAACAACACTAATGAGGGTGGTGGTCACTCAAGTTAGAAAAGCATGATTAAATAATTTAATCCCAAGTTATTTCGACCTTCTCGGGACGTGGGAAGGCCAGAATCCACTGTTCAGGAATGGCTGCATGTTGGGGAATCCCACCAAGTCGGTAAAAACCATGGCTTCTCCCCACACTGATTATCTGAAGGAAAAGCCAATGGCATTTCCTCTCCTGCAGTGTGGGGACCATGTGGCCTGATCAATGCAGCGGCCTGCATCGAACCATAGATACAACAAACCAGCATGAGCCTAAGGTCAGGGAGCTAAGATTCACTATGATCCCAACCTCCATGTGCAAAACATTAACGCAGACATGAGCCGGTGTTTGAGGTTGTTTGACAGTGGGCGGAACAGTGGTGCATTGATAGAACTGCTGCCCTACAGCGTCAGAGACCCAGGTTCAATCCAGATTACAAGTGTTATCCATACAGAGTTTGTGCGTTCTCCTTGTGACGGCGTGGGTTTTCTCCAGGTGCTCTGGTTTCCTCCCACGTTCCAAAGACATATAGATTTGTAGCTAATTGGCTTAGTACAAAATATGGGTTTGTAGGTTAATTGGCCTCTGTAAATTGAATAGAACTAGTGTATAGATGATCGCTGGTTGGTGTGGATTCGATTGGCCGAAGGGCCTGTTTTCACACTGAACCTCTAAACTAACTACAGTCAAAGCAATGTTTGAGTGTTGGCCCTTTATGAAGCAAAGTTTCAGGGGAAATGGAATGTGGTGAAATCTAGTTGTTCTAAAGCGAAGAACTGTGATTTTCAGTGGAGTGAGGTCAAAGATTGTATTGTACATAGAACAGAAAAAAGGACAGTACAGGAACAGGCCCTTCCACCCATAATGTATTACAGATGGATGACAATAGACAATAGAAGCAGGAGTAGGCCATTTGGACCTTCGAGCCAGCACCGCCATTCACTGTGATCAATAGCTGATCATCCACAATCAGTACCCCGATGCTGTGTTTTCCAGAATTCTTGCCATGTTTGGGGAGTTTTATACGAGAAATACAATGTGGGTACAATGAAAATCCCAGGAATACCATGGAGATGTATTTCAGCACCCAGGGACATGCACCACCACCGTTTTCTAGTTTAGGTAATTCTCTACAGCACAGCACTGTCTTTTTCAGAGTTATGTGAATCAATTCAAGTCCCGAGTGTCAAATTTATGGAGCTGAGGAAAATTGTTTAAAATCTAGCTGGAAAATCAATTTTACAATACTCAGACTACTTAATTTCCTCTTGCATGGAATGATATATTTATTTGTGGTTCAGCAAATCCCAAATGTTTTCTATATATTACTCAGCACTGACCTTTTTATGGCGGGTTGGATGAAATTTGACTTCAACTGCAAAATGCCTTCCAACAGGCTGCTCATAAACCCTTCAGACTGCTCCCCACTGATCTTTGCATCACCCCTAGACACCCTCCTTTTGTCACATTTCATGGCCAGCCTTGTTAGTGCAACATACACTCGGGCAGCAGGGACCGGCAGTCCCCGAAACTGTTGTATTGACAACAAGAAGCTTCTTTCCAGCGTTCTGGGAATGGTGATCACAACGCCTCACGCGTTAAAATAACTGAATACGTTTTGACCTTGAGGGAAACCACTTCAATGGGGTGTGAGGGGGAGGGGAGAAGTACGACATTAATAGACAGGAGCAAGGAAAGGTAAAATTAGAGCAGCTGTTTTGGGGTAAGTCAACATGCAAAATGTGGGAGTGTGTAGGAAGGAACAGCCGATGTTGGTTTACACCGACATTAGACACAAAATGCTGGCGTAGCTCAGCGTGACAGGTAGCATCTCTGAGAAGGAATGGGTGATGTTTCGGGTCGAGAGGGGTCTGAAGAAGGGTCTTCACCCATCACCCATTCTTTCTCTCCAGAGATGCTGCCTGTCCCACTGAGTTACACCAGCATTTTGTGTAATATGTGGGAGATCTTTACAGGCAGCATTTAAGGCTCCATTTGGAGTATTGCATGCAGTTTTCATCGCCCCATTAGAGAAAGGTTGTGGAGGGTTTGGATAGGGTGCAGGGGAGGTTTACCAGAATGCTGCCTGATTAGAGGAATTAGCTGTCAGGAGATGTTGGATAGATGGATTGTTTTCTCTGGAATGTGAGGGGCTGAGGGGAGACTTGATAAAATTATGAGAGGCAGGGGTAGGGCAAACAGTCATTTCCCCAGGGTGTAAATGTCCACAACTAGAGGATATACTTGAAGGTGAAAGTGGAAAATGTTTAAAGGGCCTGTCCCACTTTCACGACCTAATTCACTACCTTTTTTACTCATGGACATTTTTCATCATGTTGAAAAAACGCCCCAACCTACTTGATGCCACGAGCACCTATGACTAGCATCACGGCCTGCTACGACCTACCTACGACCTCCTACGATATCCTACGACCTCGTGACGACCATGCTGCTAGTATGAGTCAAGGGCAAACTCGGCAGAGGTCGTGAATTAGGTCGTGAAATTGGGACAGGCCCTTTAAGGAGATGTGTGGGGCAGGTTTTTTTTAATACTGTGGGTGCCTGGAATGTGCTGCTGGGGGTGGTGGTGGAGGCAGATGGCACAATGGGCTAGGTGTTCGGCTGGCAACCGGAAGGTAGCCGGTTCGAATCCCGCTTGGAGTGCATACTGTCGTTGTGTCCTTGGGCAAGACACTTCACCCACCTTTGCCTGTGTGTGAATGTGTGTGAATGTGTGTGAGTGATTGGTGGTGGTCGGAGGGGCCGTAGGCGCAGATTGGCAGCCACGCTTCCGTCAGTCTGCCCCAGGGCAGCTGTGGCTACAGAAGTAGCTTACCACCACCGAGTGTGACTGAGGAGTGAATGAATAATGCGATGTAAAGCGCCTTGAGTATTAGAAAGGCGCTATATAAATCCCATCCATTATTATTATTATAATAGTGGTGTTTAAGAGACTCGATTATCTTGGCAGTAACAGACATTGGTGGCCGGCAGGCCTGTCCCCGTGTTGGACTGTTCTATTTCTATGTTCTAGTTTTTCCTTCTAGTCTTTGTCTCTATGATAACCCTGGAACATGAGTGGGATTCATTGAGGAGTTTCTAAGAGTTCAGAGAAAGTCCACATGGTCAACAGATGATGGTTTGTGTAGTGTTCACATCTTCTGGATGTCTCAAAGAGTCAGGCATCTTTAATTAAAACGAGGACATGAGGATATTTTCACTATTCATTCTCTATCCACAAATAAAGTGGGCACTCAAGAAATGGAAATGGACTCTTTCCCGGATCTGACAAAGGGTCTTTGATCTGAAATTCCTCTCCATAAATGTCCCCCAATCCGATAAATGTTCCCAGCATTTGCATGGTTAATTTTCATTAAATCATGGAATACCTTGTGCTTGTGATTTATTATGGATCAGTGACTGTGACACAAGTTGTTGATACATTGGTGTGTGTGTAGTAGAGGCGACAAGCAGTAGATATGAACTAGAAAATAGTGCTTGCATTAGAGGTGAACTATGCATGGGGGTTATGCTACAAATTAATTGTGGATTAGAAACAGTATTAGAGGTATAGATTAATTTGCTTGTTACAGCTATTTTTTGGAATATAGCCAGTGACAGAGGTTGACTATTGACTGGGTTCTTAGTGCCTGTATTAGAGCTGCTTCGTATATTGGTACCTATGGATTATCGAAAGTATTATTAATAGAAGAGGGATTAGTGTTAAAAGAGGGATTAGTGTTAGAAGTGGATTGAGAATCAGTTTGCGTGTCACAAATGGAATGTGCATTAGGTCCAGTGCCGGCGGTGGAATGTGAAGTAGTGTCTCTGTAAAAGATGAACTAGGGGCTGTGGATGGAGCCTGTGCTACAGACAGAGTGTGGATAGTATCTGTGTGACAGGCAGAGTGTGGAGCCTGTGTTACAACAGTGTGGAGAGGAGTCTGTGCTAGAGGCGGAATGTGGAGTCTGTGCTGCTGACAGAGTGTGGATGGTGTCTGTGCTACATGCAGAGTGTGGAGCCTGTGCCACTGACAGAGAGTGGCGTGCTCTCCATCACACTCCTGACTAGAGTCTATCGATGGTGGGCAGGCTCTGGGGAAGGAGGAGGTGAGTTATTCACTGCAGGATGCCTCATTACGTTACGTTTAAATCCCACCACTGAATATAAATTCAGGCAATTAGTAAATCTGGAATGGAAAACTAGTAAAAGTAACGGTGAGCCCACTAGATTATCGGGAAGCTCATCTGGTTTTCAAATTGTCTTCAGGAGAGGAGGACTGGTCTGTTTGACATCTGACTCCAGCTCTGCCGATGGGATCAACTCCTAACTTCCCGCAGACGTGGCCGGCAGTCACTCTGGTGCCAATTAGAGGCGGATAATGGAGCAATATGCATGCCACGAATGAGGAATGAAACCTTGAGCTGGAGATACAGGGGGACCCCACCCACGCAAGGCCACAGACAGTGACAAACAAATCAACCAACTCATCACATCCTTGGATTGTTTCCGATGACATGATTGTCACTTACTATAAATATGGTGATAACATTGTAAAATGGGAACAATCAAATAATCTGATTTCAAATGTCACGTGTAATTATCCTCACATTGTCGAGCAGTTGCTTCCATTCAATTCAGTGTTTTTTTTTATAGACTAGGGTGTTGGTATGCATATCAATTAAAAAATTATGGTATACAAAATTATGGATCACGTGACTATTATGGTATACAAAATTAGGAGATGCAACAAAAGCATATCAAAAGTATGCATATCAATAATAAATTAATACATTTATCAACAGTTTTTTTCCATCAATAGATCCAATGTTGGGAACACTTTAACCTGTAATATAATAACTGAACTCTAAATCTAAACAAACAAATGTTTGCTTAGATTGCCACATTGCCACATCTCTCACTGTTCTACTTCATTCACATGATCCATTAGCTCAGTACAAGTACGAAACATACGTTCGACGTGTCAGTACGCCGTACCAGTGCATACCATCACAAAAAAAAACAATGGTTCCTGGAAGGGTCTGGAGAAGGGTCTCGACCTGTAACATCACCCATTTCTTCTATCCAGAGATGCTGCCTGTCCCACGGAATTACTCCAGCATTTTGCGTCTATCTTTGTTTCCATTCCATTTCAGCTCCTCAGCAGATGCAGCCGCTCATACCTGCATGCAAACCATAACACGAGGGGGCCAGGGAATACCCATTTTCTTTCAGGAGAGGTCTGACGGTCTACGTCTGACATTCAGTGGCATTTCATTGCCACATCTCTCACCATCAGTAGCCGGGACATCGTCATGGACCAGAAGACCATAAGCTCAGCTGATCCAGTCACATGAAGATCATATCGGCCAGTGGAGATCAGAGGATGGTTATCCCGGGCCACGTGACTACCTACCTGCCCCAGCTCCTGACACTCATGGCTTTTCCAGCAACCAGAAATTGGTAGAGGTTGAAATGTCAATTTTCCTGGATGAGTGCTGCACCAAACAACTCATCGTCCCTCCCCCCTCCCTCCTCCCTCCTCCCCCCTCGGACAAAGCAGCTGCTAACTGGCATCCAAAACACCGCCTTTACTCTCTGTCACTGGTGGACAGTGTCTGCAGTTTGCACCAGCACCTCCAGCAGCATACCCAAACTCACAATGGCCACAGCACACCCAAGCTCTCCGTCATCCAACTGTGGAGATATATCGCTGGTCCTTCATAGTCAATGAGTCTCAGATCCTGAACGGCATTTTCACCGGAAGGACTGCAGTGGGCCAAGGGGCAGCTCACCGCCATCTTTTCAAGGACAGCCAGGGGTGGGCGGTAAATGCTGGCCTAGCCACCAATGTCCATATCCACACACTAAACGTAATGACTGGAAAACCGTCAAGCCTTAAAACGGCGAGTGTTGATTGGGAAAGCCAGGCTGAGTTCGTTGAGCATCCAACTACTATCCGAGCTCCAAACATACGATGACCTGACATATTCCAGTGCTGCTTTAGAACATAGAACAGTGCAGCACTGGAATGGACCCATTGGCCCACAATGTTTGTGCCAAAATCGATGCCAGGTTAAACTGATCTTAAACTGTACATGATCAATTTCCCACTATTCATTACATTTCCATGTGCTGTTTTCCAAAATTTCCAAAATTTCCAAAAATCTCTTAACCGCCATTATCGTACCTGCCTCCACCAACACCCCCAGCAGTGCTTTCCAGATCCCCACCATTGTGTAAAAATAAATTTGCCCCATGCATCTCCATTAAACTTTCCTCCCCTCACCTTATAACAAGAGTTAGGGCTCTTAAAGATAGCAGAGTCAGGGGATATGGGGAGAAGGCAGGAACTGTTTGGGGATGATCAGCCATGATCACATTGAACGGCGGGTGCTGGCTCGAAGGGCCGAATGGCCTCCTCCTGCATCTATTGTCTATTGTCTATGCCCTCCAGTGTTGGACATTTCCAACCTGGTTCTGACCCTCTCATAATCATATCTATCATTATTACATTCATAATTTAAACAGATATGATTCAGTCAACCTGAGGCACTAAGTCATGACGAGTTTCATGAACCCAATGAAAATGTGTTTGTTTGCGACAATTATTACAACTCTTCCACTTCTCTGTCAAAGTAATTCTCAAATGTAATCACCCAGCAACTATTGGCGCACCTGCACTCAGTCCACGCGAACACGTATCTGTGTTTAAGTTTACAGTTTAGACATACAGCATTGAAACAGGCCCTTCGGCCCTCCAAGTGCATGCTGACCATTGAACACCCGTGTGGTGTCAGAGTGAGCCGCGCGTGTCTTGCTGTCCATCTCGTTACTGGACCTGGAGAAGTACCCGAGGCAATGATTCAATGGTCCACACCAGGCTGGAATATGATTGGCCCAGCTCTCCAATGGTATAAGGACACCTTGATGGGATTGTTACATTGCCGACTGTTTGTAGACAACCGAGTGCCATGTTAATCTTCATGTACCTGGTAGATTCACATTAAATTCACCTACTCATTACTTTGTAAAGATTGTAACAATTAATACATACGATTCATCCTTCTGTTCTAAAATTAACTGAGGCTTTGAGCATCTAGCATCACCTGGAGTTATTTCTGGCCCAGAGTTTGCAGATTTAATGAGAACGAGCCGCTGGCATTTCCCTTCATTAACTGTGTGAAATTGGACTCAGCTCCTGGAACCACAGTTTAGACTCGAATGTCCAGAAGTTGCTGTCAGCGACTTGCTGTGTCTCACAATGTGAACTGGTTTGCAGTCTTCTCCAGCATGACCTTCAGAAATCACTGTTCAAACAACTGTTTCAAACAGTTATGCCTCATTGAACAGAGTTTTTAATGGCCATAATGAAGCACTAATTGCTCTTTAGTAACTTCAATGCACTTTACAAATTACTTCTACATATGTGGATTATCACTCCCTCAGAAAAACAATGCAAGATTCGCAGTTTCTTAAAATAATAAACCTGGGATCAGACTCTCTCTTCCAGCTCCACACATCTGCTGGCGTCAGGACCGTCGATAATCTGAAGCTCAGGATCCCGGGCTTGGTGAGGGCTTCACTCTGAATTGTGGACAGTCCAGGATATCTGTAGCATGGCAGTGAGCAGTTCCCACCCACAAGGGGAGGTGGATCCTCACATTTCAGTGGATATATTTAAGGCAAAGATAGGTAGATTTCTGATTAGCACGGGTGTCAGAGGTTATGGGGGGAAGGCACGAGAATGAGGTCAGGAGGGAGAGATATGATTGAGTGGCGGAGTAGACTTGATGGGCCGAATGGCCTAATTCTATTCCTATCCCTTATGACCTCATTGGCAGTTGGCTGGCGAGGAAATCTATCCTACACGGGACGAGAGGTTGCTGTAAATGAAACTGTCTCGGGCCCTTCCGAGGACACCTCTAGTAACACCAGCAGAACATAAGCAAGAAACTGCAGATGCTGGTTAATGCACAGGACACAAAGTACTGAACTCAGAGCATTTGGGGGAACATGTATAGGGGACTTTTCATGTGACTAAGTTACTCCAGCACTTTATGTCCTTTTGTGTGCTGACCAAATAATCTCGACATGGATAAAGTGCCGAGAATATTCCAGTCAATTAGGTAAATAGATGCTCTGAACCGATAACAGAAACTGTCCCTGAATCTGGACCTGTACCGGTACCTGTGTTCCACTGTCCCTGAATCTGGACCTGTACCGGTACCTGTGTTCCACTGTCCCTGAATCTGGACCTGTACCGGTACCTGTGTTCCACTGTCCCTGAATCTGGACCTGTACCGGTACCTGTGTTCCTTTATCTATTTTCTCTTCAGTAAAATGTTTGAAAATGTTATTTTTCTCGACTCTTGACTCTTGATTTTACTTTTTCCATAATTTGTTGTCCTTGAGAACGCATCAACGTATTTGTCTACAGTCTGGTCAGGGCTGTTACTGTTGTTGGGCCTGAGAGATCCTTGACAATTGCCACAAACCAAGGGACTCCCTCCCACCCACATCACCAGATCCTATTATACAAGGTCACCAGGCAATGCCATTACCTCACCACAAACTGCAAAATACAGACTTATTATTTTCCAAATGTGTTAAAATATACCCAAGCTCAATAGCAAAACTCTTGTCTAATCATATGTAAAAACTGCCAACTTTCTGCCCTCGACAAGGCCTCCCACTGGGAAATCCTCAGAGAAAAGCAGCATTCCCATGTGTGTGCATTTCCATTTGCATTGATACCTATAAATATTATTTCTGAGCGCTTGCACTGCACACTTGGAGGGTAACAGGGCAGACGTCGACTGTGAAAAGAGAGAAGTGTTTCTGCCAAGCCTTGAAATTGCTTCATTTTAAATATACAATGGAGAGGTGTATTAACAGAGAGACACGGCCTCCCTGCTGATGTGAAACTATTCATGCTGCACCTGGACATCAGTGTCCTGTTGTGTAAAACGTGGATCTCTCTCCTTCATTCCCCCCCCCCCCAACCTTCTCCTCACCCCACATAGCAGCGGCTTCGGTCTCCATGGGAGGGACAGGTGGCGGGGGGGTGTGGTCTGCATGTAGGGGTTGGCACCTTCTTGTCAAAGATGCTCAGTAAAATAACAACAGCTAATTTAAATAGATTCCGGGCGCATTGGTACCGTGGATGTCTCCTTACAATGCACCTCTCCAGCTGCAAGCCATTTTAATGCGGTTTCAAACATCTTGCAATGTCAACTTCACAATGCTGTGCTTGAGACCTGATTCTTCACGTGCCAAATATGGCAATAATTTAGTGCAGCAGTTAGGAAAGAAATTTAATTTCTTGATACCAGTGATAAATCTAACATTTGTGCCAAGGATTAATGTGAGCACAAGCCCACCTGGCATGATAACCATGGTAAAATCTCGTCTCAAATAATTTTGAATCTTTAAATGGAACAAGATTGCCTGATGGGTGGTTGCCTTGAATAATAGCGTTGACAAACTAGTCTGAGAAATTCCCCGGCTGAATGGATTCTACTCGATCCACATGCATGCTTTCTCTTGAGACAATTACTTCCACCCTCAGAGTCCACAGTTGGCTGTGCGTCTCTCAATGTCAGAGGTTTAGTCCAGTGGAAAGAGGTGTTTATCGTAGGTTGGGCTGGGAACTGACGTCCCCAGCCTGGGATGCTAAGTGGATCAGTGTGTCTCCCTGCCCCTCACACCCACTTGGCCTCACACTCCACCCATGGAGCCAGCTCCAGGGTCCTCCGTGCACTGACTGCACTGGATTGAGGACATGGATTCATTCACCATTGACTCTGCAGCTGGTATTTCCAGGGATCCAACATGTCCATCTCGTTTGATCAGGTTTGCTGATGTTCACAGCAAAAGGCGGGACAAGTTGCATATCTTTGTTCTATTTTTCTCTGTATCACCATCTATATCTCTCCTTTCCCTTTTCCCTGACTATCAGTCTGAAGAAGGGGCTCGACCCGAAACATCACCTATTCCTTTTCTCCAGAGATGCTGCCTGACCTGCTGAGTATCTCCAGCATTTTGCATCTATATTCGGTTTAAACCAGCAACTGCAGTCCCTTCCTCCACGGACAACAAAATTGCTGTTTCCACCCCTTCCCAGCTCTACCTCAGCCCTCTGGCTCCCCCTTTTCCTTTCTTCTTCCCCCCCCCCCCCCACCCTGCATCAGTCTGAAGAAGAGTTTCAGCCCGAAATGTTGCCTATTTCCTTTGCTCCATAGATGCTGCCGCACCCACTGAGTTTCTCCAGCACTTTTGTCTACCAACAAAATTATTGGTTTCTGATGTCTGAAGAAGGGTCCCAACACAAAACCTAGCTATCCATGTTCTCTAGAGATGCTGCCTGACCCGTTGAGTGTCCCCTTTGATGCATCAATTTTGTTTGATACGGTTCATTGATCCTCTGCAAAAGGCAGGACTAGTTCATTGTTGGTTTATCCTCCTTTATTTCAATTAATTTACATGTGTTAAATGTGGTTTCTTTTTCTAAATTTTAAGTTATATAAAATGTACTTAGACTGCCACCTATGAGTTGCAGCCACCTGTGGGAGGAGGGGGTGTTCATGGCCAGTGGACCACTCTGCCCGTGGAATGCCTAAAGCAAGGACCCCTCAGTGGCAGTACAAAGCCCACTGACAGGTTGCGTTGCTGCATAGCTCAGTTCCCCTCTGATAGCCAGACTCCAGGCGAGGTGTTACCAAGAGATATGACGGCCCCCATCTCAGACTCGCCCTTTGTGTGGTCTCTGTGGCCAGAATGACCAGTCGGGGGCACATGGGACCCATGAACTGGAGGGCTCGTTGCCATGGCTGTGTGGCAAGCAGAGACTCGGGCAAGAGTGACAGATCCCCAGGACTGTTCCCTGACTCACGGCATGGCCGTTCAACAACTCGTGCTGTGAAATATCAAAATGTCTCTGAGTGATGTGTGAACTAGTGTGTACCAAATATTGGTGAGGCCGCACGTTGAGCACTGTGTTCAGTTTTAGTTGCCCTGCTATAAGAAAGATGTCAATAAGCTGGAAAGAGTGCAGAGAAGATTTACAAGGATGTTGGCAGGACCTGACGGCCTGAGCGATAGGGAAAGGTTGGGCAGGCTAGGACTTTATTCCTTGGAGTGAAGAATTTTACAGAAGTGTATAAGGGAAAGGGTAGGGTGAATGCACAGAGTATTTTACCCAGAGTAGGAAATCACAAACTAGAGGCCATAGGTTTAAGGTGAGAGGGGAAAGATTTAATAGGAATCTGAGAGCTGACTTTTCACACCGTGGGTATATGGAATGAGTTGCCAGGGGAGTATAGAATATGAGTATAGAAGCTGGGATGTAATGTTAAAATTGTACAAGGCATTGGTGAGACCAAATCTGGAGTATGGTGTACAATTTTGGTCGCCCAATTATAGGAAGGATGTCAACAAAATAGAGAGAGTACAGAGGAGATTTACTAGAATGTTGCCTGGGTTTCAACAACTAAGTTACAGAGATAGGTTGAATAAGTTAGGTCTTTATTCTCTGGAGCGCAGAAGGTTAAGGGGGGACTTGATAGAGGTCTTTAAAATGATGAGAGGGATAGACAGAGTTGATGTGATCAAGCTTTTCCCTTTGAGAATAGGGAAGATTCAAACCAGAGGACATGACTTCAGAATTAAGGGACAGAAGTTTAGGGGTAACATGAGGGGGAACTTCTTTACTCAGAGAGTGGTAGCGGTGTGGAATGAGCTTCCAGTGGAAGTGGTGGCGGCAGGTTCGTTGGTATCATTTAAGAATAAATTGGATAGGCATATGGATGAGAAGGGAATGGAGGGTTATGGTATGAGTGCAGGCAGGTGGGACTAAGGGAAAAAAAAATTGTTCGGCGCGGACTTGTAGGGCCGAGATGGCCTGTTTCCGTGCTGTAATTGTTATATGGTTATATGGTTATATGGGAGATAGTTGAGTCAGGTGAAATAACAACATTTAAAATACACGGACAGGTCAACGTATAGGAAATGTTTAGAGGGATATGAGCCAAACACGGGCAGGTAGGACAAGTGTTGATGGGACATCTTGCTCGGCGAGGGCAAGTTCGACCGAAAAGCCGGTTTCCGTGTTGTGTGAAATCATGATTCGATGACTAAGTTTAAAAATTAAATTAAAAAAACACCACACCCAGTAACATTGCCCAGTAACACTGTACCTGGTAAAATTGTACCCTGTAGCTGTTCCTCTCTGCATGAGTTGATGCATAGGTTTGGCGTGGTGTTGGCGTGATATTGGTGTGGTATTGGTGTGGTGTTGGTGAGGTGGTGCTTGCTCCTGTTGCTTTGGATGACACACTGAAGGACACTGGCATGGCTGATGATATTCTCTGTCTCACCAGTTCAGATCTAAGCCGAATATGGATGCTGTTCCGCCTCATCTGCCGGCCAGTCTCAGTCTTTATGATGTACAACCTTCGGGAATCATATCGATAACTTTAGCTGAATTCCAGCTTTTCATATCTGGTTGATGTGCAAGCACTCTCTGCCCTCTCAACAATTCAGGGAATGATTTAGTGTGGTTGTTGTAGTGTTGCCTTCCTTTATTTTGTGCATCAGTCAGTGTTCAAGAGACTTCTTGTAGAAGTTATATTTTATGTGCCATAGTTGTCTTGTCTTGCACTTTCTGGCAGCCAATGGTTCAGCTAACAATTGAGAGATGTAGACTGGTGGGAGAACAATGCAGGGTTTGGGGATTCCTCTGTCTCTCTGTGTGATTAGGAGGCTCCTGATTGTTTGGATTCTGGATGAAAGTTCTGCAATAAATATGATATTTTTAGTGTATCCTTTTCCAGAGAATAGGGATTATTTGTCAGCATTTAGCCCGAGCCACTGCATCATCATAGTGTGGGGAAGACTGGTTGGCTTTGCCATTCACTCCATCCATCTCTATGTCATCTGCTCTGCCCACTGTTCCTTCATATCCTCTGTGGGTCTAGTTTACTTTCTGCTGAAACAGAAATGTCCTGGAATATTGGAATTTGTATTGTTCAAATGGCTGAGCCTAACTGTGCTTAGCTGAGCGAAACAGAGCTCAGCTGACCTTAGTTTAGTGGTACAGCATGGAAACAGGCCCTTTGGCCTACCAAGTCCACAATGGTCATCGATCACCCATTCACACAAGTTCTATGTAATCCCACTTTCTCACCCACTCACCACACTCTAGGGCCAATTCATCTATAAACCTGCACATCTTTGGGATGTGAAGGGAAACCGGAGAACCTGGAGGAAGCCCACGCAGTCACAAGGAGTACGTGCAAGCTCCACACAAACAGCACCTGAGGTCAGGATTGAACCTGGGTCTCTGCTGCTGTAAGGCAGAAAGTCCACCCGCTGCACCACCATGTTGAATGTGATCAACAATGAAGATTCCTCATTAACCTGTACATCCGGTATCCATTTCTGGTGTCAGGTTAGCTGAAAACCTTGGCCAACACTGGCATACATTCATAAGGTCATAAGTGATAGGAGCAATCGGCCCATTCAATGACGGCTGGTCTATCTCTCCCCCCAATCCCATTCTCCTGCCTTCTCCCCATAACCCCTGAGACCCATACTAATCAAGAATCTTTCTACAGTATATCGTCCTTAAAAATATTCATTGACTTGGCCTCCACAGCCTTCTGTGGCAGAATTCCACAGATTCACTGCCCTCTGACTAAATAAATTCCTCCTCAGATGGGGAGGTGGGGAGGTGGATCAGGTGAGAGAGATGGTTTCAGAAAAAGCAAGTGGATCGATGGACAATGGGCCGGAAGGGAATGTTTGGAAAAGTATTTTCAGTTCTCAGTGCTCCTCCTATAACCATATAACAATTACAGCACACTGCTTCCAAACTTGGAGCAGTATGTCACCACACCTACCAGACTTGACAGAACGCTGGATCTGTGTTTCGGTAACATATGTCTCAAAGCCCCGCCCACCACTCAGTCACTCCGACCACAATGTCATTCTGCTGCTTCCAAAATACAGACAAAAACTAAAAACAGAAGATATACAAACAAAAACTATTCAAGTCTGGAACGATGACTCTGTCGATGCATTAAGGGGCTGCATGGAGATCACTGACTGGGAAATATTTTTCCAAAGATGTGAGGGAGACCTAAATCTGCTGACAGACTCTATCTCCTCCTATTTGTCATTCTGTGTGGACGCTGTTATACCAACAAAACAGGTCAAGCTGTACCCTAATAACAAGCCTTGGGTTACCAAGGACCTGAAGCAGTGTCTTAACAACAAAAAAGTGGCATTCCTACAGGGAGACCAACACAGAGTAAAACAGTATAATAGTGAGTTGAGAAGGAAGACCGGGCTGGCCAAACTCCACTACAAAAACAAAGTGGAGGAAAAATTCACCTCTGGCAATGCAAGGGAGGCATGGCAGGGACTTAACACCATGATGGGCAGAGCCTAGAAACCGGCCCTGATCCAATACTCTGACCCCGCCACCTTTGCTGAGCAACTCAACATCTATTACAGCAGGTACACAAAATTGCTGGGGAAACTCAGCGGGTGCAGCAGCATCTGTGGAGCGAAGGAAATAGGCGACGTTTCGGGCCGAAACCCTTCTTCAGACCCTGCTATTACAGCAGGTTTGACAGGACACACCCCCAGAATGACTGGACCCTCACCAGCAGTTCATCAATCACAGTGGATAAAAGGAAGGTTACATCTATACTGGGCCACATCAACCCTCACAAAGCTTCTGGCCCGGACAGGCTCATGGGCAAGGTGCTGAGGGAATGCTCAGTTCGGCTGGGTGATGTCATCACTCAGCTATTCCAGTATCTCCATGACTCCAGCTGTGTCCCACGGATGTGGAAGGAGTCCACACTTATACCGGTGCCGAAGAAATCTAACGCCAGGGAGATGAAGGACTTCAGACCGGTGGCACTCACATCCATTCTTTCCAAGTGTATGGAGAGGGTGGTAAGTGATCTGACCTTCCTTCCATCGGATCTGACCTTCCTTCCATCGAGGGGATTTATCGCAGTCGCTGCCTCAAAAAGGCTGGCAGTATCATCAAAGACCCACACCATCCTGGCCACACACTGATCTCCCTGCTACCTTCAGGTAGAAGGTACAGGAGCCTGAAGACTGCAACAACCAGGTTCAGGAATAGCTACTTCCCCTCAGCCATCAGGTTATTAAACCTGGCTCGGACAAAACTCTGATTATTAGCAACCACTTTCTGTTATCTGCACTACCAGTTTATTTATTCATGTGTGTATATCACCGCCTTCTGGATCTACAAGTCAACCCATCACTTATCCTGTGGATAAAAGACTTCCTGCAGGACCGGCCTCAGCATGTGGTGGTAAATGGTTTTAAATCCAAGAACATGATTTTAAACACTGGTGTCCCCCAGGGTTGTGTTTTATCACCGATTTTATTTTCCATCTACACAAACAACATAACAAACAATAACAGTGACATTTCCCTTTTTAAGTATGCAGACGATATGGCCCTGGTGGCCCACATCGAGGATCACACTTCTCTGGCTGCCTACTATCAGCAGGTCAACACCCTGATGCTGTGGATCAAAGAGAGCTCTCTGGAGCTTAACACCTCCAAGACCAAGGAGCTGTGTTGTGGGGGGAGGCGAACATCTTCCCCCCAACCTCTCTTTGTGACCTCTGAGGGCTGAATGGGCAGACAGTTGAGCAGGTAGAGGCCTTTAGATACCTGGGCACAGAGATTGACACCCGCCTGTCCTTCTCCCAGCACACAGACTCTGTGTACAAGAAGGCACAGCAACGCCTGTTCATGCTGAGGAAACTCAGGAGCTTTGATGTCAGACAGGACATTTTAACAGCTGTCTATAAATCACTTATAGAATCTGTACTCACCTTTAACATCACATCCTGGTTCACCCTCACCTCTGTCAAAGACAAATCAAAGCTTTCCCGGATCATCAATCAAGCAAGTAAAATAACTGGCAAAACTCAAAATCAATTATCAGTACTCCACACCCAGGCAGTTAAAAGGAAAACCAACCTCATTACAAAGGATCCCACCCACCCCCTGCACAAGTCCTTCCAACTTCTGCCATCAGGCCGCCGATATAAAGTCCCCCTATCCAACAAAAACATCCACAAAAACTCATCATACCCATTGCCATAAACAGCTTAAATAAAAAATGAACAAGGGACAAATTAACCCTGACGCACTGTCACTTTACACGTATCCACAACTTTTATCTTGTCTATTTTTACAGTTTCTAATCTTTATACTTGCTTTTAAGATCTATACACACTGTGTGTGCTCGCAGAAATCTGTGTTGTATGACTGCTTATCAGTACATTGTCCTGGTTGTGTGTTGAGCCACGTCAAAGAAGATTTTCTGTTATGACAGACAATAAAGTTTTCTGAATCTGAATCTGAATCTGAATCTAAACAGGCCATCTCGGCCCTACAAGTCCGTGCCGAACAATTATTTTCCCTTAGTCCCACCTGCCTGCACTCATACCATTAAAACCGAGATGAGAAGAACTTTTTTCACATTAAAACCGAGATGAGAAGAACTTTTTTCACACAGAGTGGTGAATCTCTGGAACTCTCTGACACAGAGGGTAGTCGAGGCCAGTTCATTGGCTATATTTAAGAGGGAGTTAGATGTGGCCCTTGTGGCTAAGGGGATCAGAGGGTATGGAGAGAAAGCAGGTACGGGATACTGAGTTGGATGATCAGCCATGATCATATTGAATGGCGGTGCAGGCTCGAAGGGCCGAATGGCCTACTCCTGCACCTAATTTCTATGTTTCTATGTTTTCTATGTAACCCCCCATTCCCTTCTCATCCATATGCCTAACCAATTTATTTTTAAATGATACCAACGAACCTGCCTCCACCACTTCCACTGGAAGCTCATTCCACACCGCTACCACTCTCTGAGTAAAGAAGTTCCCCCTCATGTTACCCCTAAACTTCTGTCCCTTAATTCTGAAGTCATGTCCTCTTGTTTGAATCTTCCCTATTTTCAAAGGGAAAAGCTTGTCCACATCAACTCTGTCTATCCCTCTCATCATTTTAAAGACCTCTATCAAGTCCCCCCTTAACCTTCTGCACTCCAGAGAATAAAGACCTAACTTATTCAACCTTTCTCTGTAACTAAATTGTTGAAACCCAGGCAACATTCTAGTAAATCTCCTCTGTACTCCCTCTATTTTGTTGACATCCTTCCTATAATTGGGCGACCAAAATTGTACCCCATACTCCAGATTTGGTCTCACCAATGCCTTGTACAATTTTAACATTACATCCCAGCTTCTATACTCAATGCTCTGGTTTATAAAGGCCAGCATACCAAAAGCTCCTCCATCTCTTTTTTTACGGAGATCTGCTGCGATTCTCGATAACTCCCTTCCTCTTGTCCACTTACATCAGGGCTGCCTCAGCTTCTGACCGAGCCTGACGTTAGTTGTTTGAATCATCGTCTGTCCACTTGAACATCCCTGGGCTCTGCCTGTATCTGTAGCTTGTGCAACAGTGAACGCCTACCTGATCAAAGGTTGCGGTGCCATTGCTTCTGAACATGGTGAGCCCCAAATGAGTTGCACTATTAACCTCTCATCCACTACTTTGCATATGTTTTTGGCGACTGTGTTAGTAAGTTTGTATGGGAATTGTCAAAAGGCCCACATGGTTCCAGGGCCTGGATCAGTGATTCAGTTTCACCTCAAAGTACATTCTGAGTTTTTCAAAGATGGTGTGAGAATCTTTATTCTCTGACACACTTGTTTTCCAGTTGTTGAAAAGATCCAATTATTTCTCTCCCATCCACAACAGAATACAGAGGACCTTCTCTTCAGAAAAATGTTAAATGTCAGTTTATATTTTTGTTTACAATTCAATTCAATTCAATTTATTGTCATTTGGACCCCTTGAGGTCCAAACAAAATGTCGTTTCTGCAGCCATACATTACAAACAAATAGACCCAAGACACAACATAATTTACATAAACATCCATCACATTGCTGTGATGGAAGGCCAAAAAAACTTAACTCTCCACTGCACTCTCCCCCCCGATGTCAGAGTCAAAGTCAAAGCCCCCGGCGGGCGATGGCGAATTGTCCCGCGGCCATTAAAGCCACGCCGGGTGATGCAAGGCCGCACACCGGGTCTTGATGTTAGAGCCCCCGGCGTGCGCTCACAGTCCCGCGGCCATTCCAAGCTGCGCGGAGCGGTGCTGTAAGGCCCCGCTCCAGGAGCTCTTCAACCCCGCAACTCAGGCGGGAGAAGTCGCCGTTGCGGAAGCCCTGAAAAGCGGTCACCCTCCAGGGACCCGCGGGCTCCCGGTGCCGCCCGCCAAACCCGCAGTTGCAGCCTCCGAATCTCCGGAGGTCGGGCCGCAGCAGCGTCCACCACAGCTCCACCCGCTCTGGACTCGGCCAGCTCCGCGACGGTGAGGTGAGTAGTCGGCACCACAGCTCCCGGTCTTCCTGTTGGAGGCCGCTCCTCGTTGCAGCCCCAACGACAACGGAGACTCGACAAAGAAAAGGTCGGGTCTCCCGTGCAGGGAGAGATTTAAAAGTTACCCCCTCCCCCCCACACCACCCCCACCCCCCCACACACATACCCCAACAAAAATAACAAAAACTACATAAAAACATAAGACATAAAATAATAAAAACGCAGACGGACTGCAGAGGCCGCTGCTGACGAAAGTCGCGCCGCCCACCCATCCAAACACATCCATTACGTCATCAGCTTCTCGGCTCAACAAGGGCCATGAATGTTCAGTCATCAGTCTACCTATAATAACCACACGTCAGTTTAGTTTAGATCATAATTGTCATATGTACCCATAGAAGAGCTTTTTGTTGCATGCTAACCAATCAGCATAAAACTATACCCGATTACAATCAAGCCATCTGCAGTGAACAGATACAGGATAAAGGAAATAACGTTTTGTGGACAATAACGCAAGAGAAAATTCAGTAAAGTCCAATTAAAGATAGACTGAGCGTCTCCAATGAGGGAGATAGGAGGTCAGGACTGCTCTCCAGTTGGCCATAGGATGGATCAGTTGCCTGATAACAGCTGGGAAGAAACTGTCCCAGATTCTGGAGGCTTTGTACCTCCTGTCTGATGGGAGAAGGGAGACTCGTCTTTAATTATGCTGGTGCCTTGCTGAGGCAGTGTGTTGGCCTGGACTATGTTCACAATGTCACATGTTAATTTTAGTTTGTTTAGAGATACGACATGGAAACAGACCCTTCAGCCCGCCAAGGCCATGCTGATCCATGGTCACCCGTTCATATTAGGTTCATCATTCAAATCATGATGTATAAATTTTACACACTGAATACTTTCCACCTTGCTCCATTTGTTGTTCGCAGAGTTTCGTAACTACAATTTAATTCTCAAATTGTTGTGTTTGTTTTCAGAAACAGGTCAGGAGTTGTAGAGGGACATAGTGTGTTTTCTGCTCAAATTACAGACCACTACTGAGAGTGGGGTCTAGTCCATAGAAATAAAATATGTGCTTGTGACAATATAATAATTTGTAATATTTTAATAGATTTCACTCAGAGCATTTAAAAAAAATCAGAATTTAAAATTGAAAGTGAATCCCATCTATCACCATGTAATAACATATCCAGACACAGAGATAAATAATTAATTTGATCGAAATTGTAAGATCCTCAATGTTTTTCTGTGCAAAACTGACCTGCTGCGATAAATGATTAAGAAATTTGTACATTTTCTTCAAATTTAATCTAATCAAAAATTCATCTTTTGAAGACTGTAAATGGGATGATGAATTTGTATGTGTGTAGGATTATATTCCATTATCACCTTACTGCTGTGGTGAGGTCGCATATTCCAGTCATTTGTTAAAAGATACTAAGAGCTAGATTCAGAAACAGTTTCTTCCCTGCTATTATCAAACTACTGAATAGTCCTCTCATGAGCTATGGGTCTCGATCTCCCAAACCACTTCACTGCAGCCTTTAGACTCTACTTTAGATTTTACACTTTAGAAATACAGCATTGAAAAGGGTCATTTGGCCCACCAAGTCCTCACTGACCAACGATGAACCTGTACACTAACGCCAACCTACACATTAGGGACAATTTATAATTTTTACAGAAGCCTGTAAAATCTTACAAACCTGTACATCATTGGAGTGTGAGAGTAAACCGTTACACCCAGAGTAAACCCATGCGGTCTCAGGAAGAATGGACAAACTCCATATAGACAGCACCCATGGTCAGAATTGAACACAGGTCTCTGGTGCTGTAAGGCAGCAACTCTGCCGCTGCGCTCTGTGCCACCTTTGCACCTTTTTTTTAGCTGCATTTTCTGTGTAGCTGTAACACTATATTCTGGACTCATATTTCTTCTCTTCCCCCCCCCCCTCCCCCTTTGTATATGGCTTGACTGTACTCATGTATAATATAATTTGATTTACTGGATAGCATGCAAGCAAACTTGTTCATTGTATCTCACAACACATGCCAATAATGAACCAATAATGATACCACTTTTTAAATTGATTTTTGTTTACTTGGCTATTGAATAATTGATGTAAAACATGGAATTATACGTGTAAAATGATTAATGGTCATTTTTGAAGGTTTGTATTGAAGTTCTCCCTTCTTTGCTAGTATGATATGGGCAAGTTGGTCCCTCCAAAGTAGACAATGGTAGCATCCTCTGAGATGTGTACTAACATCTGCCACCGCTGTTAAAAAAAAACCATTACAGATGTGGCGTAACAAGACTTCACAACATCTTCTCCATGTTGGTTGTGACCCTCCCCCACCCACAATTATTTCCAGAGGGAGGAGTTGTGGTCTCACCAAATGGTTTGGTGAAGCTTGATGAAATGTTCATGGAGCATCTCGTGAAGGCAGTGATCAGGGTTGATAGGTAGAGAAAAGGTGGACCCACCAGGTGAGCTGTAGGAGGCTCAGGTAGACTTAAATGGAGCCATCATTTTCAGAGAGTACAAGAGAGGAGAGAGAAGGTTAAAGAGGCTTTTAGACAGGTGCATACTATGCAGGGAATGGAGGGATATGGATCATGTGCAGGCAGATGAGATTAGTTTATCGTGGCATCATGTTCGGTACAAACATTGAGCTGCAGGACCTGTTCCTGTGCTGTTCTATGCACAAAAATGCAACACCTCACTTGTCGAAGTTAAATTCCATCTGCTATTCCTTCCCCAGTTCATCGGGATCCTTTTATAATCTTCGATAACCTTTCTACTGTCCACTACACCGCCATTTTTGGTGTCATGTATGAAACTACTAACCATGTTAATAACATTGTTATCCAAATCATTAATATAGATGGCATACAACAGTGAAACCAGCACTGATCCCTACGGCACACCATTGGTCACTGGTCTCCAATGTGAAAACAACCCTCCACTACCACCCTCTGATTCCCTTCATTAAGCCAATGTTGGATGCAAACAGCTAGCTCACCATGTGATTTACCCGTCCATTCCTTGTCAAAGGCCTTGCAAAAGTTCATGCAACAACCTCAACCAGCCCTGCTCTTGTCAATCCTCATCATTACCTCTTCCAAAAGCTCTGTCAAATTTGTTGGACATGATTTTCCATGCACTATCTTGCTGGCCATCCTTTATCAGTGCTTCCCTTTCCAAATACTGGGAGATTCTGTCCCTCAGAATCCCCTCCAGAAGCCTCCACACCACTGATAGTCTCAGCGGCCTGTAGTTCCCAGGCTGGACAGGACAACTGCCCCATCACACTTGCTGGAACAATGGTTCCTGCCCAATGTTCATGTACACAAATAAAAGGCATTTATATCATCTCCAGCATTAACTCTATTACCTGCTACCATGCTTGGAATGTCCCTCATATTGTTTCCAAAACACACCTGTGCTCATCACAAGTAGTTGACGTCTCTCTTGAACCAAGGCTCTAGAGAGGTTCCATACTTCCCCTGCATGTGACTTTTCCCCTCTTTTTTGGTTCTTCCCTTTGCGGGCTCTGGCTTTGCGAGACTGGAGGGGGAAGTGGGCTGGAGATTGGAAATGATTGGCGATTCATCCCAGACTAACTCTAGCTCTTAGAATGAACAGTGATGCGTATCAGGTGAGAAGATTGAATCAGGGAAGATGAGAAATGACATTTAATAGAAATCAAAATAAAATTCTTCAAAATGTAAGAGTGAGTAATCACATTTTTACTCAAATTAAAGTCCTTAATAACGTTTCTTTCCTACACATATATCTTTCCACCCTCTGAGCGTGTCTCCACCTACAAATCTCTGCCATTAATCACGACAGATTTATGACTCCAAGCTCAGATGAGTTTGGGTTTTTCATAACTTTCAGTTGTGTATAAATTAACTATTATGAGTAATAATCTTTTATCAAGTCCATGTTAATGTGCTCTGCCTGCCTGCGTGCGTGGATGATGCAGCAGAAGTCGTGCCGTGTGGTGAAAGGTTTATGTGAGCTGTGGGAATGTGGAGATGCTGAGAGTTTCATGTGCCCCAGGACTGGGGGATTCAGGATGTCCACCGGCCTTTAGTGAATGCTGCAGGCTCTGGACACACGATCATGACTGTGGCCCACATGAGCATGTCCAGTACATTCATTGGTCACTCCCACAGATACAGGTCTTCACAGCACAGGAGAGATCTGCTTTGCTGTTCCTTAATGGTGGCTGTTGAGCTTGCCCAGCCCATCGACTGAAGCTGGGAGCACGCTTTTCTATATAATTCCAAAGTACAGAGTTATTCATTGCAGTGCTTCCCTCGTGTATGCCTCTCACTCCTCGTCTTCAGCTATTTCTTCATGAGTGGCCCAGGCATCTGCCAACCATGTCTTGAGGTCACGTTCCACAGGAACAAACTTCCAATAAAACATTCCTTGGCCCATTGCCTGAGGCTGCTCTGCAGGAGTGGTACAATTCCATTGTTGCTGTGCTGTACTATCTGTTAGTCTTTATACTGAAGAAGTGATCCCCTTTGTATCACACCTCTCCCTGTCTCAAAATATCTCAAAGTGCGTTAAAGTCAATTTATTGCTCTCTACAGTCCAATTGCAAAGTGGGAATCATAGTAGCAAATTTGCACAAGAGTACCTCAAAATGTGATCATGTAATTTGAAATAATTGTTGATCTGAGATTATTAGCTAAAATCTGGGTGAGAGAGCCCTATATTGAAGTGGGCCGGCCTCAGAGAGCAACATGGACTCAGTTTAACATCTCATCAGCCATGGTTTGTTTTGGTATCTCCACACATCACATCTCAATGTTGGGTATTCTATGTAGGTGGTATTGAAGTAAGAAATAGTAAGATTAAACGAGAACTTACCAGTTCGAAGTTTGATCTGTATTTTATGAGAAGTTACGATGAGGGATTACGTGAAGAATCCGTCCAGCACGCATGCGCGACATACTTCAAAGCAGCGGTGTGGAATCACAGAAGACACAATAATTGAAATAAACATAGTAAAGAAAAGGGGAACTTAAATACCAGTTGATCTCTATAATTGAGGGTGGGAGCGGAGGGCACGTATTCCCTCATCGTAACTCCTCATAAAATACAGATCAAACTTCGAACTGGTAAGTTCTCGTTTAATCTTACTATTTTACTTCGGAGTCACGTGAGTGACTACGTGAAGATTTTAAAGCTCTGTGATTTCAAACCGTGTAACAGTTCATACTTCACTCACTGCCGAAGTCATTCGAGGGAGGAAGTATGTTATCGTAATCAACCATGAATCTGTTTGTAAAACAATAATGGTGTTATTAACAATAACAAGACCAAAATGCTCCCCCGGGGCTTAAATAATATATTTGCAGATTCTAATACTTTTTCTGCAAACGCTACAGGTTCTGCCAGCGGCTTGTTATAAAAGTTTGGAATGTATACTCCCTAGACCACCTCGCTGTAGCCAGGATGTGGTCCATAGGCACGTCCATCCTCTTAGTCACCGATGTGGATGCTGCCCTGGTGGAGTAAGATTTATACACGTTAGTATTTACTCCAGCAACTCCCAGTACCTGCTTGAGCCACTTGAGATAGTTTGGCTCATCACCCGACCATGAGGTTTCTTGTGGCTGACCCATAAGGCTTTTTCTCTCCCTCGGGGATTTCTTATTGTGTCGATGTAGTTCAATAAGTGGGTCATGACACATAACCGTGGTTCAGGTGGGTATGCCCGGAATTCCATGACTGGACCTGATGTTCCTGGTCTGCTCTGTTTGACCAGCCCCTGAATGGTAAATGTGACACGGTCTGGTGTTATAACCATATTGTCCAATCATAGTAGATGGAGGAACTGGACTCTTTGTGCTGAGACAAGGCCATCAGCACGACCGTCTTCAGGGTAGGCTGTTCCAGGGTGAGGGACCTGGCTGGTGATCATCCTCTAAGGTACGTCAGGACCACACTGACATCCCAGATTTGGGTGTACCTAGGTCTGGGGGATTAGAGTTGAATATGCCTCTCCTGAATTTGATCACCAGTGGGTGGTACCCTATGGCCTGTTGTCCTGGTGCCTGAGTTAAGTAGGCTGACGGAGCACTTCTGGCTTTGTTGATGGCGCAGTAGCTGAGTCCTTCATTGTGGTGAAGACCTGCCAGGAACTCCAGTACAGGTTTTGTTGTAGTTGAATATGTAGTTCCTGTATTTGAACAGTATCTTCCCACTTCTTGATGTTCGCCAAGTATGTTCCCTTGTGGATATGCGATGGGATGCTGTCATCGTGTCGATAGTGCTGTTTGACAATCCAGGCCCAGCAGTGGTCTTCCCAATTCTGCAACCCAGGCCCAGCAGTGGTCTTTTCAAATCTGCAACCCAGTAGTTTAATTTATCGTGGCATAGGTGGCTTATGCCTGAAACTGGGTGAGTTGATAAGTCTGGGCTACTGGGAAATCATTAGGGTTTTGATGACCTTGTCGAGGACCACTGGGAACCATGACTGTGTAGGTTTAGTCGGGTACTATCAAAATACCTGAAGCAGAGCCCATCTGTATTTTGCATAGTACCCGACTGATGAGGCCGTAGTACCTGACTGATGAGGTAGAAAAGGGGAGAACATAGAGATAAGATTCCCCCCCCCCCCAGTTCAGCGGGAATGTATCCATTGCCGCTGCCTCAAAGTCTGGTTTCATGCGACATACATCGGTACGTGGTGATTCAATTGGAATACCTCTTTTTGAAGAGGTTACTCGGGAAATTGATGAGGGTAAAGCAGTGGGTGTTGTATATATGGACTTCAGTAAGGCCTTTGACAAGGTTCCTCATGGAAGGTTGGTTAAGAAGGTTCAATGGTTGGGTATTAATGGTGGAGTAGCAAGATGGATTCAACAGTGGCTGAATGGGAGATGGTTGGATGTCAGGTTGGAGGCCAGTGACTAGTGGGGTGCCACAGGGATCTGTGTTGGGTCCACTGTTGTTTGTCATGTACATCAATGATCTGGATGATGGTGTGGTAAATTGGATTAGTAAGTATGCAGATGATACTAAGATAGGTGGGGTTGTGGATAATGAAGTAGATTTTCAAAGTCTACAGAGAGATTTATGCCAGTTGGAAGAGTGGACTGAAAGATGGCAGATGCAGTTTAATGCTGATAAGTGTGAGGTGCTACATCTTGGCAGGACAAATCAAAATAGGACGTACATGGTAAATGGTAGGGAATTGAAGAATGCAGGTAAACAGAGGGACCTGGGAATAACTGTGCACAGTTCCCTGAAAGTGGAATCTCATGTAGATAGGGTGGTAAAGAAAGCTTTTGGTGTGCTGGCCTTTATAAATCAGAGCATTGAGTATAGAAGTTGGGATGTAATGTTAAAATTGTACAAAGCATTGGTGAGGCCAATTCTGGAGTATGGGGTACAATTTTGGTCGCCTAATTATAGGAAGGATGTCAACAAAATAGAGAGAGTACAGAGGAGATTTACTAGAATGTTGCCTGGGTTTCAGCAACTAAGTTACAGAGAAAGGTTGAACAAGTTAGGACTTTATTCTTTGGAGCGCAGAAGGTTAAGGGGGGACTTGATAGAGGTCTTTAAAATGATGAGAGGGATAGACAGAGTTGACGTGGATAAGCTTTTCCCACTGAGAGTAGGGAAGATTCAAACAAGGGGACATGACTTGAGAATTAAGGGACAGAAGTTTAGGGGTAACATGAGGGGGAACTTCTTTACTCAGAGAGTGGTGGCTGTGTGGAATGAGCTTCCAGTGAAGGTGGTGGAGGCAGGTTCGTTTTTATAATTTAAAAATAAATTGGATAGTTATATGGACGGGAAAGGAATGGAGGGTTATGGTCTGAGCGCAGGTATATGGGACTAGGGGAGAATACGTGTTCGGCACGGACTAGAAGGGTCGAGATGGCCTGTTTCCGTGCTGTAATTGTTATATGGTTATATGGTTAATACAAGGAAATCGATATCTGGTGTTCCATATTGCTTTGTAATTTCAGCAAACACTTTGGTTTAATATGTCTGTTTACAGTATTTAGCTCACCTGGTAGGTAAGTTTGCTGATGGTCATATATGTTTGACGACATACGGTTACCAATTGTTAAATAAATTGTCACATGATATCATTTTTTATTCCGCCCAAGTGGTTTGGTATATGCCACCACTGTGATGTTAATTTATAAACGAACATGCAAAATGGTGCACTACTGAACAATATGCTTTTACCAATAGAACGTACTCAATATTTCCAACTAGGTTTTATGCCCAGTGTCTGTATTGATGACGACTCCAGATTAGTCCATTTGCCACCTGTTCTGGGTATGGGTTATTTTGTTTAAACACTAGCACCTTAGCTCTAATGGAAAGGTTCAAGTTAAGTATCTGGTAATGCTGCTACTAATTCCCAATTACTCTTGCCACTTTGTTGAATCGTTGGTTGATTGTTACCATTAACTGTTACAGGTTGTGCCATACACTGACTCTCCTTACGGCAATGTTATAGATAAGTGGATAGAGTTGATTGAATACCAGATAGTCAATAGTTGTGGATGGTGTCAACGTAGATTTATCTGGATTGTATGACAGAGCCCAGGCTAAATAAGTTTTAGTAGCTAATGCTGCTGATTTAGCTATTTCCATGGTTTTGTCTGTCGTTAATATCATAGAGACATGCCATGACGATATGTTCCTTAATAGATGCCAGGGCTGGTTTGAATATCTTGGAAACAGTTTTGGCTCATATTTAGCCATTGTCAATAATTTATACTGCCATAGTTACCCCGTCCAGGTAAATTGTGGTATCTCCGAAGATCTTTTATGAATGGGTACTGAATCGTATGCATCTTTTAAGTCGATGTCTACCATAAAGTATCCTAGGAAATCCACGGTTAGCAGTTACAAGTTTCCATAAAGTGTGTATACCTGGTGAAATACTCAAGTGGTTAAGTCAATGATGGTGCAACATTCACCATCTTTGGGGTTTTTGGCACCAAAGGTTCATATTAAACTTCTTTATGACCCCTTTGTATATCTTCTCCAGTTAGCTAATCCCTCATGTTCTTTTTTAGTGGGAGGGTAGACCCCTTTGGGGTGCATGCTGACCTGGTGGCAAGTTTCTTAATTCAATTTTTATCCTTGAATACTTTTGGTATATAACTACCAAGTGTGATAGTTCTTCATGCTTCCAAATCCAGGTGTGATTCCTCCCCCCCTGTTAGTACAAACCCATCATCTTTTATGTGATGGTAGGAACCATACTCATCTGTCTTCACTGTTGTTTAGTGGTGTGTTCATTTCTTTGGTTTCTGGTTCCTTGTCTGTAGGGGTGGTGTTGTTGGGGGGTGGCACATTTTCCATGGGGCCCGCTCTGGACCCTGGCCTGAAAAGGCTTACGGGGGCTGCATTGCGGGCCCCGAGCTTTCACCAGTACCATTAAGTAGACGCCTACTGGTGGACGCGTGGAGGTACTGCTGTCTGGTTTTGTGTGGTTTGCTCATTCGAGGCCCTGCCCTCTTGATGCCGAATATCTTGGACACTTTGTCCAGTTTTTAGGCTTGGTTTGGTAACTTTGCCAGATAGCAGGATCTGTGGTTGTGAGGTCGGCGTTCTCACAGTCCTGTGAATTTTTTAGGTTGAGGGCAGGTTTTATGACTTCCTTCAAGAAGTTGTGGAGCATATTGTGTTGAACAGTAGGGTCAGGTGTTTTGCCATACTACCCTGCCCCTCTGGAATGAGCATGCGAAAATGATAGCCGACATCAGGGGTATCAAATGCAATTTAAGATATTTGGGTTTTTAAATGCCCTGCTCAATGTACCCCCAATAATGGTAGGCACTTTGAGTAAATGCAATTTTGGGGAGGCGTGATAAAATCCAACACCTCATGACTACCTGTCTTGGAGAGGTTTCTTGGAAAAAACAGGTAGTAAGCTGGCCGTCAGTTTAAACTGAAAAGGCCATCTCGCTCGTGGTGGAGCCACGTAGCGGTATCTCACACCCAGCAGCTCTTCCTGATCCTGTACCTCAAGCATACTCCCGATGTTGTTCAGCCAGTGACCCCTCTTCTTGACCAGCCCAGCCCTGGTCGCCATCGATCCCTCGATAAGGGAGATGGCCAGTGCTGTTAGTGCACTGGAGCGGGAGTGTTATGCTCCCTTGGCGAGCTTGCCCCTGCTCCTGAGGCAAGTCTCGCTGGAGTTTTTTTACTCCATGACCTTACTCTAGGCTTGGAGAACTGACACTTACTTGCTCTCGGGCGGTAGTTTGAAGTGCCGGTTCCATCTTCCGTGTCTGTCTCCAGCCCGAGGTTTGGTTGCCAACTTTGCTCTAGAGGCTGCCTGCCGTTTTCGGGCGGCATTTCTGCGGTTCTCCGGCGGCGAGTCTCTTTGTCGGGAGAATGCAGGGATTACCGGCTGGTTTTTGAGTTTCCCTCCAGTCCGCTGCTGTTGGTCAGGCAGCTGTTAGCGGATTGGGCATCGGCTCAGTACCCTGACTGTGGACCGCAGCGTGTGCGATCCCGGTGCCGCCTCTCCCCTCCACTGACGGAACGCTCCTTCCCTGGAGTCGAACAGGGGCTGCTTCCCTCTGTTCTGCTTTGCTCTCTCCAGTTTCCCCTGGAGCAACAAAGAGGAGCAAAGTTGTAAATTCGAACCTGTGGGTAAGTACTTACCTAACGGTCCGTTCCTTCAGGCTTGTAGCGGGAGCGCCCGTGCTCCCTTTCGTCGTTGTTGCATCTGCGTGAACGCTCATGTTGCGCATGCGTGCTGGACAGGTTCTTCACGTAGTCACTCACGTGACTCCGAAGTAAAATTGAATGATTTTTGAGTCAATAATGGGCAATGTTTTGAGATGAATACCAGCTGGTTCAGCAGCCCACGGGTTAAATATGGGGTAAGCATTTGAAAGCAAAATTATTAACAGTCCTCAGCTCCAATCCTAACAAGTGCCTTTTGTACCAAATTTCCTCAGGATTATTCAGATGATCTTTCAACAGATCCTATCACTGGAGGTTTGACCATGTATTTCTTAATATCACTGACAGTCAAAAACATTTTGAGTCATAGCCATAGAGTCATATTGCATGGAAACAGGCTCTTCGGTCCAACATGTCCATGCTGATTAATATGCCCCATCTATGCTAGTCCCATTTGTCAGCATTTGATCCATATCGCTCTAACCATTTCCAAACCATGTGCCCGTCTGAATGTGTTTTAAACGTATCCGTCTGAACTTCTGGCAGCACGTTCCATATATGAAAAAGTTGCCCCTCGGGTTCCTATTAAGTCTTTCCCCTCTCACCTTAAACCTATTTCCTCTGTTTCTTGAATTCCCCACTCTGGGTAATACTCTGTGCATGCATCCCATCTACTCCCCTTATGATTTTATACACTTCTATAAGATCACAAAACAAACAATTGAATTGTTTCAAAAATAAAATAATAGATATTTATTCAAAACACAGGATGCAATATGAATCAATGAAAAGCATTGGTCATAGTGTCATACAGCATGGAAACATCTTTCCACTCCTTCAGCCCAACTTGCTTATGCTGACCAAGATGCCCCATCTATTGACCACCTGACCAGGTGTCCCTCGAAACCTTTCCTATCCATGTACCTGTCCATTAATGTTATTAAAATGAAAAGCACTGCCTTGGTTGACGATCCCATTCATGTGAATGGGTTCTTGCACAGGCATGAGCCGTGGTTGTTCAAAGGTGAAGGGGCACCTACAAAGCATGTCCAGCCGTATAACCAAAGATCATAGAGCAGAGCAAGATGGCCCTCTCCACGAAAAAGCCGTAGCAGCTGATGGGTAATCTTCAGCGTCATTTCCGTAACCGGCTCCTGTCATGGCGGTGTCCACATCTACAAGTGGAGCGTACTGCTCGAATCGCCAATGTAGGCGACCCGACTAGTCTTTCTTCAGGTTCTTTGCTTTGAACCGCAGGCATTTTTGATTGTGACCTCCCGGGTAATGTGCACACTTGTTAATATGTCAGTGAAGTGTTGATGCAGAAACTTGTTGCCACCTGCCCATAACTCCTTAGAAAACGGGAAATATTCCATAATTCACCTGTACAAGATAAAATAGGTTAATTCCTTGGATTTCTTGGTGCAAGTGAAATTATCCATTAGAGTTGTTTAGGTGGGTGAAAGTTTGGTAATATCCATCATACACTTTGTTTGCATCGAATTATTAATTAGAACGAGGATCCAATCCAAACGCCACATCCATGCGTTTTATTATGCAACTAATTTTACGACAAATCAGTACCGTTATTACAATCTGCAAAAGGGCAAGAGCGTACATATTTTAGTCTTGACCCATAAACAAATTTATACAATAATTCAAGCTATGGCAGGTTAACTCCGAGAAATATATATCAATATTATATTTCCAATCAATAACGCGTGTTGGCTTGTCTCATTTTCTAATTCATCCTGATTTAATTTATTCTCTTCCTAAATTCCACCAATCGGCACCTCAGAAATATAACCTTATGAGAATCGTAGCTGCAAAGTTACTTTAAAATGTGTTCAAATTGTGGGCAACTGAATTTTAACAAAAAAGACCATGAAATATAAAATGGAATCAAGTATTGTGCAGATCATCTCGTGTGATTATGATGTACCCAAATATAAAGCAATGGTTTAAATAGAGGTGAAGTCTGTAAATGATGTGCCCGCTTGGTGAATCTTCTTAAAATTAAAAATATGGCAATTTCAGGAATTGGGATTAGCCATTAGAGAAACGTCAATGTATGATTGTTTTAACGCAATGTTGACAAGATAAATGCTAAATGCAAATGAAAATACATTATTTAATCGCGCAAGAATGTTAAGCATCTTGCATCCTGTAAAACAAAACGATCGTTGCATTTATTGAACCACTTTGTACTTCTGATAATGAATGCCTGCGGAACAAGGGGGCCCAATGCCGAGCAAACATAATAAAGTTATCAATAATTTTCATTCTTGTTACTGTAATTGCACACGATATGATTTTACCTAATCTTCCCTGGAATTGCTACTATTATGCTAATCAGGCGAGGCGATGCTGATCATTTGTGACAATTCTGAGCGACCCTTTTGTTATGTAACGTTTTCTAGATTTTTTTAATCATCACTATTGTATTGGAGCCGAGACCTAAATGTGTAATGTGTAAACTAAATTAAATGTGTAAACTAATGAACTGAGAGATCGTGCTGGATGGATACATCCATAGCATTCGTCAAAGCGAGTGGCATAGTTTAGCAAAGATATAATAGATATATAAAATATAAAATAAAACAAAGAGCGTATAACATCGCGAGCATATAACATCGCGAGCGTATAATTCTTTTTATCGGGATTGCTACGTCGTCTTGGTCTTTGCTTCAGTCAGAAAGCTAACCAACTGTGCTGTTAACGTTCTTCACTTCTCACCAAAGTATCACATATATATATATATAACAAATATATCTGTGTTTATATATTATATAAAAAAACATTTAAACACACAAACTGTTCCGCCGCAACGTTGATTACAGCAAGTTTAATACAAAACTCGATTCAAACACAGGACATGAGCCATTTAAAAAGAACATTTTAAAAAACATTTAAAACATTTAAAAACACACAAACTGTTCCCCCGCAACGCTGATTACACTGCGAAAGGCATAACTGAAGTCGGTTCGGGTTTACTGAAATGGAGGAAGTTACGCTCCGTAGCGTACTACACGTCAGTCCATTGGATTTCTGCAGGAGTGGTCTATCTTGCTCCACTCAATGATCTTTGCTTATAACTCACAGGTGATTTTCACCTCTGGGGTCCGTGCTGAGTCCAACACATACCTTATCTCTGCAGTGCAATGTATAGGCAGTGACATCAGAAACACAGAATATAGAATCATTGTTCCATTACACCACAGAAGGAGGCCAATCAACCCATCATGCCCATGCCACCTCACAACCAGAGCAACCTTTGGTTCCACCACCATTTTCTGCACTTTTTCAATTTCTTCTCACAATATAGTTATCCAAATCCCTCTTGAGGGTCACAAGGCTCACAAGGCATTCCAGGGTCCACACCGCAGAAAACAACAAAATCTCCTCATTTCGTTCTTAATTCACTTCCCCCTCATTTTGTATCTTTGGCTTCAAGTTCTTGAATTCCCAGTGGGAACAGACCTCGACTAACCGCTGTCCCCAGGCACCTCATCATTTTGTATGCTTCTATCAAATCTCCCTTCTGATTTAGCCTTCAGTTTCCCCCAAAACAACAGTTCTGGTTCCTCAAATCTATCCATGGACTGTAGACCTGAAAGGGCACAAGATGTTAGCCGGTGATTCTCTGCAGAACTGCCAGCTGCAGATGAGCCCAATCTGGGTCACTGTACTGTCGGTGACTCAACACCATTCTGTCCGTGAGGATCGTGGAGTCGGTTTTATTCCCGTGGGCTCCCAGTGAAACACTGCGGTTCCTCTCCTTCCTGCCTGATGCAGAATGAGGATATCTATCCTTATTAATGTTCTGTCAGATGCTGGAGTTACCGTTTCCACTCTAACCTGCCAGCCATACCCATCCATGCTGACTGTTCATGTTTGTGTCTGACCTCTCCTCGGCTCACTCTTACATAAGCACAGAAATAGGTTTGTTTTTCAAGTCAATCTATTCAGTCAAACCTTAAAAGGGGCAATCTTATTCTTGAGATATTAATTCTGTCAGTTTTTGTTGTTTCATAATTGCATTTTGATTATAGTGGGCAAGTTTATTAAACTCAGTTGGGATATAGTTATAGTCCACTGAGTTTCTTGCAACTCCAGGATCATCAACCAAGACAAAACTTTTCATTTTAATAACATATTTTCAGTATTTACAAGAGAAACAGAATGAAGAAAAATGTAAAGCTTGATTTTCCATTTAAGAAATATACTCACAATAGATTAATATCAGCCTTTCTCACAGGTAGGGCTCGTGCCTCTGAGGTGGGTCGAATGCCACTCCAGATTGCAGGCCAATAGAGTACTTCACCATCTGAGGAAACATAGATGTTGGCCTTCCAGCTTTCCATTGGAAAGAGAAGATCCCAGCATATTATTACAAAAGAGAGGAGGAGTTGTCCCCAATATAATGATCAGCATTTGTTGCTCACTAGAGACACACCACCTCTCCAAAGGCTCATTGTCATTTGTGTGATCGAGCTCTGCACAACTTGTGGCTTCTTTTCCCAACAGTGATCACTCCAAAGATAGACACAAAATGCTGGAGTAACTCAGCGGGACAGGCAGCAACTCTGGATAGAAGGAATGGGTGACGTTTCGGGTCGAGACCCTTCTTCAATCTGAAGAAGGGTCTTGACCCAAAACATCAACCATTCCTTCTATCGAGAGATGCTGCCTGTCCTGCTGAGTTACTCCAGCATTTTGTGTCCATCTTTGGTGTAAATCGGCATCTGCAGTTCCTTGCTACACAGTGATCTCTCCAAAATATACAAACAACTTTGGATGGCACAGGTCATGTAAAGCATCCAATACATGAAAGTCCCTTCCTTCTCATCATTGTGTTTTGTTTATAACTTGTTTAAGAGTGGACACACATGTGTGAATGTCCCTGCATGCCCTGTTGCTAATTGTTTCTCAAGAATGGTTTCAAAATATCTTTTTCTGTTTTATTTTGTCTTTTTTTGAGGTTGTGCTGAACAGTGAGCTGCTTCTCTGTTCTTTTCTAAGATTCGGTTTGTATACCCAGCTGTTACACCTTACCAGTGCACGGGCTGGTTCTTCTTTACCTGATCAGTGGCACATTGCCCTGACTTGGAACTATGTCTGTGGGTCTAGATTCTGAAGCTTTCCTGCTCATTAGTAATGAAACGTGTAGTAAATGTTGTCTTAATAACAATGCCCATATCCCGGCATGAATTTTGCAAAGGTACCAAAGATAATGTTCTAAGGCAATAGGGTTATAGCCTTCTGTCTGGAATATGATGCTTTCAGAGATATATCATATGCATATTTACACACACACACTTTGACAGTAAACTGATGCTGGTACTGCCAATGTGCAGAACATTAGAACATGAAGAACAAAAAGGTGTAAGAATCCATCAAACTGCACCAGAAACCTTAAAGTTTTGATTAAAAATGTACTGTTCAGACTTCTGCGGAGAACTGTTCTTCATTGTAATGTCACCCTGTGTGATAAAAAAAAATGCCAGTTAACAAGGTTTATGTTAACGTGAGCTTGTGCTAGCCTGACAGGCCAAGCCTTTTGAACTTATTTAAGCAACTAGCAATGCTGAACATCTGAAAACAAGTCTTGTACTGTTCCAGACACATGTCACAAATTAATTGTTCATTAATATTCATGTATTTTACTGTTGCCACTTTTGAATTTTCAAAATCAGTTTAATTCCCAAAGTAATTTGCCTGGATGAGTGCAAAAGCAGTTCTGCTTGTAACGTGTTTGTTATTAAAATTCACATCATTCTACTCCTTGGAATATATTTTTGCTGCCTAAATTAACGTGATTTATGTTTGCATCTGATCTGCTGTAGCATCGGTGGAGACCAGTTGCTTTGCTCAGTCCAGGAACCTTTCACAATGCTTATCCAGCCTATATAAACGCCCACAGCCTCACATGTTCACCCTCTTGTGGGTTTCTACCTGTTTGGGATCGGGAGCTCTATGTTCCCTGGAGGGTCATCTTTTGTCTCCCACTGCAGAGTTCAGGGAGAGGCCATGCGGATTAATCCTCATTCAGCCACTGTGATTGTTCTCTCACAAACAATATTGCTGGACTCCATTTCACACATTTTTTGTCACTTTCATGAACCTGTGTGGCCCGATGTGGCAGTGCATCAATCATAGTCATAGAGCTGTACAGCATGGAAATGGGCCATTCGGCCCATCTCAGTTATGCCCACCAACTTGACATTATGGGCTAATCCCATTTGCTGCATTTGGCCCCTATCCCTCTAAACCCTTCCTATTCATTTATCTGACAACATCTAATTTTAATGTCATCATTGTATCCGCTTCTAGAGTTTCCTCTGGCATCTCATTCCAGATACGGACTACCCTCTGAAAGAAAAAGTTATCCCTCTTCAATCTCTCCCCTCTCATTTTAACCAAAATAATTTGCTTATTAGATGAACTGGCCACTAAATCTCCCCTAGTGTGTGTGGGTGTGAGTTAGATCCAAGAGGAGTTGCTCAGAAGTGTAGAAAATGAAGAGAGATTTGTGTAGGAAATGTGTTTCATGTCTAGTTTCACTGTCCTCCTGATTAATGTTACTGTTTGTATGCCTGGTTGTCACATTTCCCTCATCCAACAATGAACCATTCTACATTTCCTTGATCACAGTCTGCTTTGATCTGCCATTTTCACACCTTACATTCTCTTTGTACCATTCCATATCTCCAGTTTCTCTCTTTCCCTCTCCCTGTCTGAAGAAGGGCCTTGACCCGAAACATCCCCCATTCCTTCTCTCCAGAGATGCTGCCTGTCCCGCTGAGTTACTCCAGCATCTTGTGTCTATCTTCCTATGTGTTTGATGGTCAGTGATGCCTCAAAGGGCTGAAGGTCCTGGTAGGGCTGTATGACTCTATGACTCTAATATTGTTTCCAAGATATGACATGCTGAACTCTGAGAATACTCACCACAATTGCAATCAAAATAAATTCTGCAAGTAAAATTAAACTTTTAAATACACTGCAAGTAAAATGTTGCCATACAAAAATGTAACTGAGATGTTAGTCAAAAGCTTGCATTTGTTTCATGTCTTTAACATAGAATAAAGCCCAAGAAACTTAAATTTTTTTACTGAGATAAAGTCCACTGGAGAGGTGGAAACAGCTGAGAATTACATTGGGATTGAAGTGACAACAACCATTTGTGGGGTGAAGAGACAGAGAGAACCCAATGTCAATGGAAGGTAGAGCGCCAGCAGAGCGTGGCTTTGAATGAAAAGGGGAAGAATGCAGAAGTATGAGAATTCTGCATTTCACATTTTGGAGGAGCCAGAGCAACTTGTTGCTATTTAAATATTTTTCTATTGCAAGTGGATCAACTGTTTCAAATTAAACTCATCCCAATGATTTATCACAAAAAAGAAATGGAGGAACTCAATGGGTCAGGTAGCTTCTATGGAAAGAATGGACTTCGATGTTTCAGGTCACGACTTTTCTTCGGACTGATCCGCTATGATTTACGATTGTGTAAGACAATAGTCATTTTACAGAAGCTTTAACGGGCTGTCCCACTGCGGCGACCTAATCCGTGAGTTCTGGTGAGTTTGCCCTCGACTCATACTCGCAGCATGGTCGACACGAGGTCCTAGGAGGTCTTTGTAACTCTCCTTCATGCTCGAGAGTAGTCCCCGCATATTCGAGGCCTCAGCTAGGTCGCGGCATATTTTTCAACATGTTGAAAAATGCCCGCGAGTAAAAAAAGGTCGCCATGGAAAAAATTGCTACTTTTTTTACTCATAGGTTTAGTCAAAGTAGGTAATCAAAGGTAGTCGAAGGTAGTCGTAGATAATCTTCAACATAGTCGAAGGGAGGTTGAAGGAGATCAAAGGAGGTCGTCTTCACTCTCCACTATTTGGTGTCCAATTTTCCCGAAGCTAGTCGAAGCTAGTTGAAACCAGTCTTCAACAGTTGAAGGAGGTATTCAACATGACATTTTTTCAAACTCTCGTAAACTCTTCTGAACTCACCAATTAGGTTGCTGCAGTGGGACATCCCCTTTAAGCATTGTTTGTGGTCTGCTAGTTATCAAGTTATCGTTACACCTTCAGTCTTTCTACCCATCTTGGAGATATGTCCTATCACTCATGGAACATCACATCTGTCAGTCATGACACTTGCGGCCCATTTTACAGATGTGTATTATTATACAGGCTTATAGCAAGGCAATCCAACATCTAAGTTAATGTTCTGAAAGTTCAACTATAAACATTGGTTTAGACCTATTGAATAAAATTGATATTACTGAAGTTACTTGCAAAATCTATTAGTTTTGCAAATGTCAGTGTTCACAGCTGTGTTTATAAGTAACACGATCTGCATTTGTGGCCAGACTGGCAAAATGTCAAACTTCAAATGCCAAATATTTTCTGCTGTTTGCACCTTCCCTTTGTGGTAATGGAAAATAATGAAAGGGACTTCCAAATTGGAAATGCCTTGTGCATCTCCAACAAGTCAGTGCTAAGATAGGACAGTGGAAGTTATCACCTCTCATGACCCTTCATTTGGACAGGTACATGGATAGAAAAGGTTTAGAGGAATATGGGCCAAAGACAGAGAATTTGAGCTAGTGTAGATGGACCATTTTGGTCGGTATGGACAAGTTTCTGTGCAATATGACACTCTGATTCTATAATTGTGAGCCCTGTGTTGTTTGCAGGTACATGTGTGATACCAGCAGCAACTTGCAGAGTTCAGTGATTTCATTATCTTACTTTCATTACTACCTGCAACCTCCGGCAACCACCTTCAACCTCCGGTAACCACCCTCAACTACCATCGCAACCGGCTTCGACTAAAAAATTACCGATTTTTAAAACGGCAACTTATTTTTAGTCGCGGCCGGTTTTGAATTTTTTTAAATAATCGGCGGAACATAAAAGAAGCGAAAACCACTTTCGACCATTAGGGAGACTGACAAAAACCTCCGGGAACCGCAAAGTCTCCAGAGGTTTCCGTTCAGGTTTCCTAAGTGGGACAGGGGCATTTGGATGTAATTTCTCCTCCATCAGCGGAAGAACATTATTGTTGACATTTATCTCACCTTGTTGGCCTGGAACCCATTCCCAGTGTGTTTGTCTGTATCTGCTCATGATCAGGAGCATAAACCTCAATGTAAGTCATGAGAATTGTAGAGCCCTTAAACAATTGGGAGAAGCTTTATAATACCAAGGAGTTGGTCGCCGTCTGTATTTTGCATTGCAATGCTGTGACATTGTGTCTCCTTTGATGTAAAATGAAAATTACCACTGCTGAAAAAATACTTTCAAAACCTGAATAAGTAATTACTTCACCCTATAGCAGCAGTAAATTGGAAAAACTTAATTATTCCCTGCTGGCAATGAATTTATGTGTGAATTGTTTTTAAGCATATTTCAAGATTAGTCAAGGATTTAACTTTACTTTTAGCTCAGAATTACACCGTACTTTTTTTTATCAATTCACTTCACTTTTCTGAGAACACTTAAAGGTCAAATGACAAGGATTTCATTATTATTTTATTAAAATTGATTATTTTTTTTGCGCATCTAATTCTCACCAAGTTTAAAATGCAATTAATTGCATTTATTTACATAAAAGCCATGAGGTTATTATGCTAGTCTGGGGAATGTTTCAGTCATGGAGTATATGTACTCAGGCCATGAATGTTGGTGATGGGAGAACCAAAACAGGCTCTAGCGATCCAAGAAATCTATCTGAGATTCACTAGGAGCTGTTTTGTTGTGTGGCAATAAAATTATTTCTATTATTTCTTTTACAGGAGAGGCAGGAACAAAGCAAAACATGATTTTTACTCTTATAGTTTTTATTTTGGGATACAGCATGGAAACAGGCCACTGAGTCCACGCCGATCATCACCCATCCTCACTAGTTCTATGTTATCCCACTTACGCATCCTACATGTTAGGGCCAATTTACAGAAGGCTAATTAAGCTACAAACCTTCATGGTTTTGGCATGTGTGAGGACACCGGAGCACATGGAGAAAACCTATGTGGTCACAGAGAGAATCTGCAAACTCTGCATAGACCGTACCCAAGGTCAGGGTCGAACCCATGTCCCTGGGGTTGTGAGGCAGCAGCTCTACCACTGTTCCACTGTGCCACCCTGATATGATGTGTCTACACACTGGCAGCGAAGTTTGGCTGATGTTAACAACATGCAGTTTGCAGACCTCCCCACAAGACAAGGCCCAGCAGAGAAAGATTGAAGTCCCCTTAAAGTGGGCAGAGACAGGTCATCAGGTGACGTTTAGTGCTCTGCTGTTAGGACAGAGGGAAGCAGGGGATTCCTTGTGAGGGCTGGATTAACACCCTTGTTACTTTTGGCCCAAGGAAAAGGAACCAACGAAAAATGTCCTTATCCTTGTAGGGTGATGCAGCGGTAGAATTGCTGCCTTACAGCACTTACAGCACCAGAGACCTAGGTTCAACCTCGACGACAGGTGCTGTCTGCCGGAAGTTCGTACATTCTCCCCGTGACCACATGAGTTTTCTCCAAGATCTTCTGTTTACTCACACACTCCAAAGACATACAGGTTTGTAGTTTAATTGACTTGGTATAAGTGTAAATTGACCCTTGTGTGTGTAGGATACTGCTAATGTGCGGGGATCGCTGGTCGGCGTGGACTTGGTGGGCCGAAGGGCCTGTTTCCGTGCTGTACCTCCATGGCCGTCCGAAGGGGGGGTGCGTTGGGTGCGACCGCACCCCCTTTTTTTCCCCCTAAGAAAAAAGTCACCAAAAAAAAAAAAATTTAAATCTGAAAAAAAAAAAAAAATCTGAAATAAAAATCAACGTTTCCACTTTGGAAACGGCCAGTTCTCTGTTCTCCCGTCCCCGGACGGGAGTGGCTGAATCTGAACCCAACGGCTGTAACCCCAACACCAGACGCCGCTGTGGCAGAGCCCGCTCCCCTCGCCTCCCCCCACCGCCGGGGCCCAAGCCATCTTCCCCCCACACCCCACGCCACCCCCGCTGGGCTCATGCCATCCCACTGGGCCCATGCCACCCCTGCTGGGCCCACGCCACCCCCGCTGGGCGCACGCCATCCCCGCCACCCCCGCTGGGTGCACGCCACCCCCACTGGGCCCACGCCACCCTCGCTGACCCCCGCTGGGCCCACGCCACCCCCGCTGGGTCCACACCACCCCCGCTGACCCCCGCTGGGCCCACGGCACCCCCGCTGGGACCACGCCACCCCCGCTGGGTCCACACTACCCCCGCTGACCCCCGCTGGGCCCACGCCACCCCTGCTGGGCCCACGCCACCCCAGCTGACCCCTGCTGGGTCCATGCCACCCTCGCTGACCCCTGCTGGGCACACGCCACCCCCGTTTGGCTCACGCCACCCCCACTGACCCCCGCCTGGCCCCTGCCACCCCCACTGAGCCCACGCAAACTTCCTCCCCCCCGCCCGCTGGGCCCCCGCTGGGCCCGCGCCACCTTCATCTTCGCCCCCCCCGCAAGAAAGAGGGGGGATGTGAGAGGAGGGAGGGGGAGAGAGGGAGAGGGGAAGGGAGATGAGAGAGAGATGGGGAGGGGAGAGGGAAAGAAGGATTATCTTGAGTTAGATTGCAAAATTAAGGTAGGTTTTAGAGCTATTATATTTTCTCCTCCATATGAATAATATTAAACAATATCAAATAATATCAAACAATTGGAACTGCTTTCTTTTCCTTGATAACAATACTGAAAAATATGGATTCCATAGTTTGTGACATAAATGACATAATGGGATCATTATATATAGATGTAACATTTCCATTTTGAGATCGGGCGGCAAATATGCGTCAAGCCGAGAGCCTAATCGTTAACATATATGACATATAACATATAACAATTACAGCACGGAAACAGGCCATCTCGACCCTTCTAGTCCGTGCCGAACACGTATTCTCCCCTAGTCCCATATACCTGTGCTCAGACCATAACACTCCATTCCTTTCCCGTCCATATAACTATCCAATTTATTTTTAAATGATAAAAACGAACCTGCCTCCACCACCTTCACTGGAAGCTCATTCCACACAGCCACCACTCACTGAGTAAAGAAGTTCCCCCTCATGTTACCCCTAAACTTCTGTCCCTTAATTCTCAAGTCATGTCCCCTTGTTTGAATCTTCTCTACTCTCAGTGGGAAAAGTTTATCCACGTCAACTGTCTATCCCTCTCATCATTTTAAAGACCTCTATCAAATCCCCCCTTAACCTTCTGCGCACCAAAGGATAAAGCCTTAACTTGTTCAACCTTTCTCTGTAACTTAGTTGCTGAAACCCAGGCAACATTCTAGTAAATCTCCTCTGTACTCTCTTTATTTTGTTGACATCCTTCCTATAATTAGGCAACCAAAATTGTACACCATACTCCAGAATTGGCCTCACCAATGCCTTGTACAATTTTAACATTACATCCAACTTCTATACTCAATGCTCTGATTTATAAAGGCCAGCACACCAAAAGCTTTCTTTACCACCCTATCTACATGAGATTCCACTTTCAGGGAACTGTGCACAGTTATTCCCAGATCCCTCTGTTCACCTGCATTCTTCAATTCCCTACCATTTACCATGTACGTCCTATTTTGATTTGTCCTGCCAAGATGTAGCACCTCACACTTATCAGCATTAAACTCCATCTGCCATCTTTCAGCCCACTCTTCCAACTGGCATAAATCTCTCTGTAGACTTTGAAAATCTACTTCATTATCCACAACCCCACCTATCTTAGTATCATCTGCATACTTACTAATCCAATTTACCACACCATCATCCAGATCATTGATGTACATGACAAACAACAGTGGACCCAACACAGATCCCTGTGGCACCCCACTAGTCACTGGCCTCCAACCTGACAAACAACCATCCACCATTACTCTCTGGCATCTCCCATTCAGCCACTGTTGAATCCATCTTGCTACTCCACCATTAATACCCAACAATTGAACCTTCTTAACCAACCTTCCGTGAGGAACCTTGTCAAAGGCCTTACTGAAGTCCATATATACAACATCCACTGCTTTACCATCAATTTCCCGAGTAACCTCTTCAAAAGAGTTAAAGAGTTAAAAGATAGCCTAATCGATAAAGAGCTGAGAAGAGGAATCAGAGCTGCCAAGGATAGGTACTCTGAGAAGTTGAGGAGCAAATTCTCAGCTGGTGACTCTTCTTCAGTTTGGAAGGGCTTGCAAGACATCACCAGGTATAAGAGGAAAGCCTCCCGCTCTTTGGACAATCGTCAGCTGACGAACGACCTGAATGAGTTTTACTGCAGGCTTGAAAATCAGAAACGTAAACCCTGGTACCCCTTCCCCAACAAACACAGCCAGACCCCAGTCTGCAAAGAGTGGACCCTTTCCCACCCCAACCAACACTTCACACCCACTCACAGCCTGACAAAGAATGGGCCCTTCTACACCCATCCCACTCCAATCACCACTTCACACCCAATGACTGCACCTCCACAGACACCTCTGTCAAGCTTCTCAAGTTTGCGGATGACACAACCCTGATTGGACTGATCCAGGATGGGGATCTCAGTACTCTTTTCAGTTTGACATTTTCCCTATAACATGGTGCCCAGAACTGAACACAATATTCTAAATGCGGTCTCACCAACGTTTTATACAACTGCAACATGACCTCCCAACTTCTATACTCAATACTCTGACTGATGAGGGCCAAAGTGCCAAAATACATTTTGACCACCTGATATACCTGCGACACGACCTTCAAGGAACCATGCAACCATCAACCATTCCTCTGCCCACCTGGCTAATTGATCCAGATCCTGCTGCAATCTTTCACAACCATCTTCACTATCTGCAAAACCACTCACTTCTGTATCATCAGCAAACTTGCTAATCTTGCCCTGTTCTGTGACGTTTCACAGAGTGCTGGAGTAACTCAGCGGGTCAGGCTGAGTATAGAAGTTGGGAGGTCATGTTGCAGTTGCATAAGAAGTTGGTGAGGCCGCATTCAGAGTATTGTGTTCAGTTCTGTGCATCATGTTATAGGAAATATGTCATCAAACTGGAAAGGGTACAGTGAAGATTTATGAGGATGTTGCCAGGACTAGAGGGCCAGAGCTATAGGGAGAGGTTGAGTAGTCTGGGACTCTATTTCATGGAGCACAGGAGGATGAGGGATGATCTAATAGAGGTGTATAAAATCATGATTTGAATAGATATGGTTGAGTCTTTTGCCCAGAGTAAGTGAATCGAGGAGCAGAGGACATAAGGTCAAGGGCAAAAGATTTAATAGGAATCTGTGGGGTATGTTTTTCACACAATGGGTGGTAGTTGTATGGAACAAGCTGCCAGAGGAGGTAGTTGAGGCAGGGACTATCGCAACATTTAAGAAACAGTTAGACAGGTACATGGATAGGACAGGTTCGGAGGGATATGGATCAAACGTGGGCAGGTGAGACTAGTGCAGATGGGACATGCTGGGCCAAAGGGCCTGTTTCCACACTGTAACACTCTATGACTCGATCTTTCCCTCTCAAACCCATTCTCCTGCCTTCTCCCCATTACCTCCTCCTGAAAAATTTCCATTGACTTGACCTCCACATCTGTCTTTGGCAATGAATTCCACAGTTCACCACCCTCTGACTTAAGAAATTCCTGCTCATCTCCTTCCTAAAGGAATGTCTTTTAATTCTGAGGCTGTGGCCACTGGTCCTAGACTCTCCCACTAGTGGAAACATCCTCTCCAAATCCACTCCATCCAGGTTTTTACCAGGCTGGGACAGACGGCAACAGCTTCACACCGTGTCCCAAAGCCTTGATCCTGTCCTGCATCACCCAAGACAGCAGAGATGTTATAGAAGAGGGCAAGCACCGTAACAAAGTAGCTCACGATGGTTTGGGTAACATTCAGGAATGTCTATGCATGTCACATCATGAATATTACTGAAGAACGGTCTTGACCCGAACTATAATCTATACCTTTTCCCCAGAGATGCTGCCTGACCCACTGAGTTACTCCAGCACTCTGTGACATGTCACCTATCCATGTTCTCCACAGATGCTGCCTGACTCACTGAGTTACTCCAGCACTCTGTGATATGTCACCTATCCATGTTCTCCACAGATGCTGCCTGACTCGCTGAGTTACTCCAGCATTCTGTGAAACATCACCTATCCATGTTCTCCACAGGTGCTGCCTGACCCACTGAGTTACTCCAGCACTTTGTGACTATTTTCCCTTCACCCATCTGCCCAAGCCCACTCTCCCCCTCCTTTCCTATGTTCCTTCTAACCCATAAACCTCTCTCTGCCTTTACATTTCACTCCTCTTTCAAATCTGCTCTACTTATCTACATGCATAATGCAGTGTGGAAACAGGCCCTTCAGCCCAACTTGCCCACACCGACCGACATGTCCCATCTAAACTAGTCCCACTCACACGCGTTTGGCCCATATCCATCTAAATCTGTCCTATCCATGTACGTGTCCAAATGTCTCTTAAACATTAGGATAGTCCCAGTCTTAACTACCTCCTCTGGCAGCTCGTTACATACACCCAGCACCCTTTGTGTGAAAAAGCTACCTCAGATTCCTGTTAATTTCTGAAATATTGGTCATAAATTTGGTGCAAAAATGCTCCAAAACAAGGCTCAGAATGGACCAGAGAAGCATCTAAAACCCCTGAGCTTCCTGGACCCCGGCATCGAGGGACTTCACGCTTCGCGCTCTCGATGTGCGCTGCTCGCACATTATTTCACATTAAGTTTTTTGTAATCCTGTCATGCCACCCCCCATTTTGGAAAGCTTCGTACGGGCCTGACCTCTAAACTAAACTAAACTAAACTCTCATAAAATAGCCTGTGTTCTTTCTATCTTTGACCTGGCAGGAAAATCATCACTGTTACCTCTCGTGACTGAAACATACCTCCAGCCACAGCAGCAGATCAGGAACTATTCATTTGTAGAGCCCCTCAGTGGTTTGTGGCATTTTACTTTGTCAGCTTATAAGACAGTGGAACTTGGGCAGTGCTCGAAGTCCATACTATTTATTTCCACTATCTGTGTCACATTGAGTCAAAACAGTGAATTCCATCATCCTTACAGATGCATCATGAAACATGCTGCCAGGTTGCATCACAGCTTGGTTTTGGAACAGCTCTTCTCAGGACCACAGGAAATTGCAGAGAAATGTGGAAGTAGCCCAGTCCATCTCACAGACTGGACTCCCCATTAATGACTCCATCGACATTGACTCAGAAAAGCAACACATAAAATCAAAGACGTGTCCCACCGGGTATTTCCTTCCTCTCCCTGCTCCGTCCGACAGAAGGTACAAAAGCTTGAAAGCGGGCACCACCAGGGAACAGCTTCTACCCCTCTGTTATCAGGCTTCTGAACAGTCCTTCCATCAGCTAGGGTACAGTCAGATTCACCTCTATCCCGTTGTGGACATTAGATTTTGTTTGTGGAGCTGATGCGCTACGATGCTAAGAACTATCTTCTGCACTCTGTATCATCCCCTTTGCTCCATCAATTGTACTTGAGTTTGAACTGATTGTATTGATGTACGGTATATCTGAGCTGTTTAGATAGCAAATAGCAAAACTTTTCACTGTGCCTCAGTAAGTGTGAAAATAATAAATCTAAATCTAAACCTAGTGCAAGATAGTCATAAAAAAAACATGACTTTAGTCACAATTGCTCTACCAGTTTATTCAGGTTTGCCAAATGGGAATTATTATATCAAGATATTCTAAATGTTAGACTTCCACCAAGGTAAGCCTGGTCAGGTGCTGAGAGCAGGAGCAGCACTGTGCTCCATCTGGGCTGCTATACATCTTCACTAGTGGTGGAAACTCAAGCTTTGGTTCTTCACTACTGGCTTAGAATCCATTTCTGCTTTAAAATTTGACTGGTGGAAGAAAAGATTATCTTTTTTCTATTTTCAGAAATGAGTGATCTTTTCAATAATTATAAATAATGCCTTTTCAGTTTATGTTGTTAGGACCGTCAGTGGTGATTGAAATATTTCCAACATTTTGACATAAATGGTTGAGATAAAAAGGAACTGATGTGTAAACACTGTTCTTAAAACATAAATTGATACCAGCACAAGCCGTCATTAGCAAATTGCCAGCGTGGTGTAATGTTTGTGTGTATAACGTTTCCCATTCTGTGAGGCAGAGTGGGCAGTAAATTACAGACTGGAAGAAAATGTTGTTATGTTGGTTATTCTTATTCACTGTAGAACATAACTGCAGACCTGGGTTTATCGGCATTGACTAGAATTCTCCATTTAAAAGAAAACAATAGCTTTATTTTTAGCATTGTGAACCACCAGTGTTTGTCATGCTAAGCACCTCCTTTGAGAGGACAACTATTTCCCTCCCGTTAGTCATCATTAAACATCCAAAAAAATAACTACAGTGATTCTATAAGGACTATAGGTGCCATATTAATAGAGACACAAGAAACTGCAGATGCTGGAATCTTGAGCAAAAAAAATTGCTGAAGGAAGTCAGTTGGTCAGGTAGTATCTGTGGAGAAAATGGACTGAAGACATTTTGGGTCGGGACCCTTCTTCAGTCTGAGTCTGAAGAAAGTCACGACCCAAAACGTTGTCTGTCCATTCCCTCCCCAGATGCTGCTTGACCCATTGACTTTCCATATTACTTTGGGGTTATTTTTGGTGCAGTATTAATGATAGTTTAAATAATGCTAGCCAAAAGATTGTTTCAGAAAGATGAAACTACTAGTGATTATACAATGCTTGTGTATAATTGGTACAATTGATATGAATGAAAAATCTTCCCCTGCAAAAAATAAAGTTTTCTTTCATTTACTAATTTTTCAGGATGTGGGTGCTGTTGGCTTTATCAGCATTTAAGTCCTTGAAAAGCGCTATACAAATAAAATGTATTATTATTATTATTATTGTCCATCACTAACTGCGCCTCAGAAAGTGGAGATGAGTTATCTTCTTGGCACAGCAGTCCTGGTGAAAGTCCCCTTTCAGTGTGGCTGAAGACAGATTTTACAGGATGTGGGCCCAGAGATGAGGAAGGTAAAGCTTCACAGCAGATTTCCAAATCAGTATGGAGTGGAGCTTGAAGGGGAACCTGTAGAGGGTGATGTTCTTGGTTCTTGGTTCTTGGTTCTTGGTTACTTGGTCCTCCAAAATATTCCAACTGGAATTTAAACTGGAGGTGGTGAAGGGAGGGATTAAGTCAGAAATGGTTATTGGGAAGAAAGTGCTACTTTAAATTTAGTTGCATCTGGTTGGGTAACTATAGTTTGGTGGAGATTATTCCATGCTTTAATTGTGTGTGGGAAGAACAAATTGTTGTACACATCTGTCTTTGTAGCTGGGATCACAAATTGGATCGAATGCCGTCGTCTGCTCCTAATTGGTTTGGGGTTGGTGTAGGTCTTGTGATCTATGTCTAGCTGACCATTTAACATTTTGTAAAAACAGGTCAAACGGTGAGCTTCACGTCTGTCTTGGAGAGGGTTCCACCCCAGAGAATTCAGAAGTTTGGTGACACTCGCTTCTCTCTCATAGGTGTTTGTAACAAATCGAGCGGCCTGTCTTTGGACACGTTCGATGGATGAAATGTTTTTATCTGTGTATGGGTCCCAAGCTGCAACTGCGTAGTCCAAGTGAGGTTGAACGAGGGTGAAATACAGCTTCTCCTTGACAGAAGCTGAACAATGATGAAAGTTGCGCCTCAGGAAGTTTAGGACACCTGTTGCTTTCACTGTTCCCATGCAGTTGCTGCCTTTCCTTTCATGGTGGAAGTTGTAGATTTGGGAGGTGCTGTCAGAATAGCCTACAGATATCTGTAGTGTATTTTGAGATGGTACAACAGTGCAGCCAGTGTGTGTTACGATGGTGGAAAGGAGAGAGTGATTATGGTGATGGATGGAATGCCAATCGGCCGTGGTCATCAAGGCAAGTTGAAATGCTTCCATTGTGCTGCTACTTGTGCCTTATTTATGGTGCAAGGCTTTGTGGTGTCAGGACATTTGTTACTTGCCTCCAGATATCCAGTCTTTTCCCTGTTGTAAGGAAACAACCTCCTGTTGCAGCCACAGTATTCATCTGTTTGGTCCAACTGAGCTTCGGATCAATGATAACCTCCAGCATACTGACCAGCAGTCTCAGCAATGGTGATGAATCTCCAGTCCAAATGGCTGGATGTTCCTTGGTTTGGGATAGTCATTGCCTGACCTCTCTGTGGTGCAAATGTTACTTGGCACCAATCTGTCCTTTCCTGAATGGTGTCCAAGTCTTGCTACATGCTGGCATTAGCTGTTTCATTCATTGTGCCGCTCAGCATACTTTGATTTAAATCTGTATTAAATGGTTTGGGCATAATTTCTCTGATGCTCAACACAAATAGGATTATGCTTTAAATCTGTAGTTAATTTGAGTGATGGGACAGTAATTTAATTTTAGGAACAAAGCTGGTTTGATAAAACCAGGAAGTGAACCCAAAGCTCTTCTTGCTGCTAGCTGAGCCCTTGGGTGAGATACAGCCCCTGCCGTTTGACATCATTCGTAACAATAATTATCGCTCTGAGATTGCATAAGAAGACTTAAAAGAAAGAGTTTTCTGGTTAGAAATCAAGGAGGTAATTGAATTAAGTGGCGAATTTAAATATGTAACATAGTCTAAAGTTGGATTAACAGACTGATCTAAATCCATAACAAAGTAGAATGGAAAATAAATCTTATATCAGTGCAGTATAATAACATTTATAATGTAACCTCAGGGTTGGATTAAAACTATAAAAATACACAGCTGCAAATAATTTTAAGCTAGATAAAGAATTTTACAGTGTGAAATTCTGCCATCAGGACTCAAGGCGTTGAACTGCACGGGAAGGAGCTTTCTACAGGTACTAAGTCAGGGAGGTAGGGCTGAGATTGCTGACCGACTGTATACAGGGGATCCACGTTAATGAAACCTATGTTTGCGATGTAGCTGACCCCCTCCCTATCAGTCTGAAGAAGGGTTTCAGCCTGAAACGTTGCCTATCTCCTTCGCTCCATAGATGCTGCTGCACCCGCTGAGTTTCTCCAGCATTTTTGTGTACCTTCGATTTTCCAGCATCTGTAGTTCCTTCTTGTACACTTTAAGATGCAGCTGTCTTCAGAAAGCATTAATTCATTCTCTAATACCTCTCCTTTCCCTGTTGGTTGTAGACCTCTAGAGCAACACGCTTCAAGATGTTTCACGATTCCTAATTTCTTGCCCAGTCTATTATCAATTATTTTAATTGTGTTTCCTTATTTATGGAAAATCTGCTTTTTGTATTTTGAGGCAATTTATTTGATTTAACTACTGAGGAACGGAATCAGCAACAGACCGCAAAACACTCCTCCAACTTCTTTATGTATTTACTGCCAACAACCGGCCGTGAATTTTGAGGCAAAAGTCATGTGAAAGTCACGATTTTTTGAGAACTTGAAATTGCTTTGTTTTATTTGGAATGTTTTCAGCACCTGAAACTATTTATGATTTTGTTACGAAGAGCTGAGGTGAACTAATGCTGATGATGTTCACAGCTATCAGAGCGTCACAGGTGCTCAGCAATGGACAGTCTTTGGGAATCAGGCTGACCTTTGCATCCGAGGAACCTGCTGCACCTACTGACAGAGGGAACAGGACATGTGGCCAGCCGAAGTTCTGCTGATCAACAAGCCCCCATGTGCAGAAATCCTATGTCAAATGCGGCTTCTTATTCTCCTCATGAATACCTCCCAGATTCTACCACAGACCTACACAGGCAATACAATTTACAGCAGCCAATTGACCCACAGCCTTTGGGATGTAGGAAGAAACTAGAGCACCAGGAGGAGCACTTCACAAGGACGGCACCCGAGGTCGGGATTGAACCAAGTGACTGGAGCGGTGAGTTACAATTCCACTAACTGCACTACTGTGCTGCCCCTGCTCTATGACTGTACTCACTGCCCGCAACCAACCTGTCCCTCATTATTGGTGCAACAGCCCTGCGCACATTCTCCCCAATTCATTCTCCTTCTCGTCCTCAGCCTTGAACATGGATAATTTCCATTGTCACATGTTGGTGGCAGACGCAAAGATGATTGAGGTCAGAAAGCAGTTGACCTGCCTTGTGGCAGCAACAGAAGGCACAGCCATTCAATGTGGTACGTCCCAGAATGGAAACGTTCATTAAATGCAACATTACCATCATCCTCCACGTACTAAACTGTCTGGGGTAAAATGATTTTATCGCTGAAGGCCTTTGAAGTTAGTTGTGACTGGTCTCTTCTGGTGAAATGCTCACAATGGCCATGAACTAAACACAACAAAGAAGCTATTGTGTTGCAATGGGACGTGACATTGAGAATAGAGCCCAAACTAGAGGGTGCACAATGGAACAGGCTTGCTGGTTACTCTCTCTACCTCATTTTACTCGTATGTGATACAGTTGGGGTCACTCTACAAGGCATTTCCTCATGTGCATGTTATTTTCCACAGTTGTGGTCGGGTCTTGTACTTGTGTTCATCTTGGTTATCAACCCAATCAAGCTTGTAGATCATTTCTCAAACATCTTCCTGTCCTTCTCATGAAGCAACACAAGAGATATGATTGAACGTGGAGGTGCGGAGGAAATTCACCAGATGTGGCCTGGAACCGAGGGTTTGGTATAAGAAAAACTAGTATGTTTGTGTTTGCTTTCCCATGTACAATGTATAAAAACTCAAAGGGCAGAGTAGAAAAATATTCCTACAGCAGGGAGATCTAAACATAGACCACATGAACTTAGGGCAAGGAGGTTAAGGAGAATGGGACTCATGGGTGGAATATCTTTTCTTACCTCAAAGGTGGTTGGAACCTGGAAGGCACTGCCTGGGTGGGTGACAAAGGCAGGTATTTTCACTACATTTTTGAAGAATTTCCAAATCATGGACTGCCAAGTGTTTGTACATGGGAATGGTGTGAATGAGAACTTGATATCAGCGTGGACCTGATTGACCAAAGTCCTTCTTCAGGTCTCCGTGAAGCTCTAACTCTATGACTGAAAGGCTGCCTCCCTTCAAGTTTTGGATGTGTTTTTTTTAAATGACTGATCCCCTGTGCTTTGATAAGCTAATTGTATTAAGCTCAACGTAAAGCAGGAAATCACTAAGCAGATAACAAGGGTTTTGGACAGAACAAACAGTGTGAGCATTATGTGGACAGCACACCAAAGAAGCAGCAAAGTGTACATTGTAACACCAGTAATGCGCGCTGCTCTTGCTTATGGTTCTCATTTGAAGAGGCAATTTTGGAAGCTCATTTATTCTTTAATACCGAATTACTGCCTCGGATGGAAGATGGGATCTTTACTTATCAATGATTTTCAGCAATCTCAGTTCCGCATTGAATCTTCTCGACATTTTACCTTTCCCTGCACAGCTCAGAACCCTACGCCCAGAGATTATTCTCAGCAGGTTTCTCTGAATCCTTTCCAATCAGTGCTACTTTGAAGATAGAATACCAACAATTCCTCAGAATAATCCAAGTGTGACTTTAACAAAGAGTTAGACAAGGTTATATTAATCGGGGGATGTTGTTTAGAAAGTTGATTTATTTAGAACTGAACACACCTAAACAGTAAGCTGTTAAAAGCTTTGGTTAATCAAGCAGGACATTTCCACTGCCAGCCATGGAGAACATGAAGTGTTGGTTGTTTACAGAATAGCCAGTTCATTCAGAGCAATGTTGGAAACAGACATTTCATTGTGATTTTACCCAACATCATTGAAGGCAGTTTGAACAGAAGAACTTGAAATAAATGTTTGTGTATAAGTTTCACCAATTTGAATTTCTATTAATGTTGTCACAAAGCTTTGTAAGTATACAGGCAAGTATTCTCTATTTATTAGAACATCCCAGAGTCATGGAGTCATGCGGCATGGAAATGGGCCCATTGGCACAACTTGCCCATGCCAACCAAGATGCCCCATCTACACCAGTCTCACCTGCCCGCATTTGGCCCATATCCCTCTAAACCTTTCCATCCCATGTACCTGTCCAAGCGTCCTTTGAATGTTGTTATGAATGTATTTTGAATCTTGTTATAATTTAATTATAATTTAAATAGTGTTACATGAATTCTTTCTTTTGAAATTCCTGCAATTGAATTGTTAAACCCTTTGTTCGAATTTTAGGGGGTAATCATTTATTTGAGTAGTTCAATTATATTAAGTATTTCTCTCAGCATCATGGAAATGTGCAGTACTCCTTCAAGTATGAATTTACACAGGATCCCCTTGAATACAGCAGAGGACCTTCCACTGACCCCTGAAAATCCAATCAGGATAGGAAGATTTTCCTCACAGCCCCTTTAGTTCATTGCTTATTGCCTTCATTGCCTGTCCCCTGATCCTTGACCCTTCCAGCGTTGGAACAAGCTCTATACTTTGTCCATACACAATATATCTTTAGTACCTCTGTTTGACGACTTCAGAACCTTTCTCGCTCCAGGAAGACAAACCATAGCTTCTCCCCATATCTAAAGACCTCTCTTCCTGAAATCTCTTTAGTAAATCTCTTCTGGAACCTCTCTAAAGCTTTTTATGTCATTGTTAAAAAAGCATAACCAAGGACCGGACAAAGCAATGCAACTTCCTTGCTTTTGTGCATCTGTATATAAAGCCCAAGATCCCACCTTTTAAGTGGTTCTCAACTTTCCCTGGCACTTCCAATGACAGGCACACACAAACACGCAGATATCTCGGTCTCTGGACCCCAGACAGAATCGTGCACTCTCGATAGCGTTGCCTCTTCTCGCTCTTCCTACCAAAATGCAGCATTTCAATTTCTCAGCACTAAATGTCATTTTGCTACCTATCCATCCGTTCCAGCAGCCTATCTATACCTGCTTGGTCTATTACCCTTCACCTCACAGTTCACTACATCTCCAAGTTCTGTCATCTGCAGATTTGGAACTGTGCCAAGAACATCCAAGTCCAAGTAATTATTATATACCAAGAAAAACATTGCTCCTGGTATCAAAGATAGACACAAAATGCTGGATTTACTGAGCGGGACAAGCAGCATCTCTGGAGAGAAGGAATGGGTGACGTTTCGGGTCGAGACCCTTGATCTTTGGGGGATCTCTGCCAATCCAAACAACCTTCCACAACTACCCTGTGCTTCCTATCCTGGCCAATTCTCTGTCTAAAATACTTTCATTTCATGGCTTCCAAACTGCTTCAGGGACAGAACAGTTTAATTTTAGTTGCGTTGCTGGGTGCAAATGGTTCAGACGTTCCTCAGATATACAGTTAATCTATGAGCCAGGTCTCAGTGCTGGCTTTTTTTCACAACTCCTGTGTTGCCTGCACACATTTTCACAAAGATTGGCTCGGGGCCACTGGACACATATATATATCAGGGTCATGTCACCATTTCCAGTCCACACCTCCACAAGAAGTGTTTGTGGATTATTTGCTAACACAATTTATTCCCTTGAAGTCCAAAACATTTCATGAAACAAGCAAATGCTGGATATCTGAATTAAATATAGAAAACTCTGCAAGCATGCAGCAGAACAGACAATATTTTTTGTAGAGAGAAACAAGACACTGACCCTTCATCAGAACCAAGATGCAAAGATGTTACCTGACCTGCTGAGTGCTTCCAACATCCGTCTGTTTTAAAACTCTGAATCAATTCAAGTTATTCCCATCGACTGCAGAACCATTAAAGTTTAATGGCTCAACGTTCACCTTCTCTAGCCTGAGGAAGTGTGATGTGAGAACATAGTTGTGACGAGCAGTGCTTCTGAAATGTGGCTCCATTGTTGTCAGTTGCTCCAAACTGCACATTTTGTGATCCAATAAAGGAAATATTTCAGTATTGTTCTTTATATTTAACTGTAGATATAAATGTATGGTCCTTGGCTCCCCACTGACACTCAGTACCTGTTTAGTTTATTATTGTCACGTGTACCGAGGTACAGTGAAGAGCTTGTGTTCGCATGCTATCCAGTCCAAAAAAAGACTATACATGATTACTTATACTTTCTTTTGTAACCACTTTTTCTTTCTATTTTATCTGTTTCCATTTACATTTTCTGGCCATTCCTGAGGCCTCCAGAAACACAGTTTAAAAAAAAATCTGCATTCTTCTCCCTTGTGTTGATTTTTTGGCAATATCTCTATAACAAAAGACAGCTGTTCCTTTTCTTGTTGCTGCCATGCTGTTTAGATTTGGTGAACTTACAGCATCTCTGCGAGAATTTGCACTATTGCTTTGTTCACTTGGATTCTGATAAATGTCATCAATAAAGTTCTTTGCACAATTGAAAGGATTAGCCATTCCTTGTGTCCCAGAACTCGTGCGGTGATCATAAATAACACTATTTTTTGTTTTTAAGACCACAAACAAAATATTCCAGCAGAGATCAGTTCACGTTTAAGAATTAGGGAGTTATTTGGGGGTTTGGTTCCCCAGATTGGTAAATATTCTCGAGGGATATGGACCAAATGCAGTAAAATGGGATGTGTAGATTGGACATCTTGGTTGGCATAGGTAAGTTGGGCTGAAGGGTCAATTTCCATGCTGTATAACGGTGACTCTATAAGGAATATGTACAGTGAAAAAGACTTAATTGTCCAGAACTTTGCAAACCAGCATGCCTCTGATGTCAGGATTTACGAAGGAAGAATCTGTCTGGAGAGACCTCACTGGGAGAACAGCTCAACATACTCATGACCAAAGGTTTCAAAGGTCTTTTATTGTCATGTGTACCAATTAAGTAACAGTGATATGCGAATTGCTGTACAGCCATATTAAAAAAAAGCAACAAGACACACAGATACATAAAAGTTAACATAAACATTCACCACAGTGGATTCCCCACATTCCTCACTGTGATGGAAGGCAATAAAGTCCAAGCTTCTTCCTCTTTATTCTCCCACGGTTGGGGCAGTGCAACCATCTGTCGGAGTGATCAATGCTCCCGCAGCCGGGAGTCAAAGCCCACGTGTCAGGGCGATCGAAGGCCCCACGTCTAGGCAGTTGAAGCTCCTGCGCCTTTGAGCTCCCGAAATCAGTCTCTAACCAGAGACAGCAAGCTCCACGATGTTAATCCCACAGGCTCCCGCGGTTGGAGCTCCCGAAGTCGGTCTCCAACAAAGGCCGCCAGCTCCTCGATGTTAGGCCACTGTGCGGACGGAAATACGATATGGAAAAAAAATCATGTCTCTGTCGAGCTAAGAGATTTCCCCCAACCCCCCCCCCCCACCCACCCACACACCACATAAAACAAGCTAAAGGACACATACTATTAAAACAACAAAGAAGGAAGGGATAGACAGACTGTTGGCGAGGCAGCCATTACTTGCGTTCAGGTCCGACACATGCCTGATAACCAATTTATTTACTGTTCTCTTAGTTTATCACATAGTGATCATTGTTAGGGAAGACAGCAAGGCCAAAAGTCTTAAAAGATGAAGTATTCTAAATGTGAAGCACATCAAAATAATATCCCATAGAAATGAATGGAAAGTTCTCATTTGATTACATTATCTGAAATTGAACAAAGCAAATAGACTTGCACATTATCTCTTTCATACAACTGATGTACAATGTAATTTTAAACAAGGAAATGGAAAGAAGATACCTCAGGGACACATTAGCACCTTGTTCCAGTGTGGTATTAAGTAACAGGCAGAAGCCTAAAATCATCTATACAGAATATCAAGCTGCACTTAACACTTCACTATTTTGGACTCAAATCTAAATTACTGATAAATCCTCAAAAAGCTGCTAAAGGGATTGCTAACTGCAATCTTCCAATATGTGCTTTGGTTCAAAATAAATGGAGCCAATTTTATCTCCCAGCCACTCTTCCCACACACTCACCACAAAATTGCAAGGCTGCAATAAAATGTAATGACTATTAAATATTCACAGTTGCTTTAGCCATGATCAAATTCATTTCATGTTTGGTTTCAATTAATGTTGAGACTACATTGAGAGACCTTCCATAGGAGCAGGCTTAACTGCACAGGATAGATTTCAGCAGAGTTAACCAATGGGATGAATTCCCAATGCAGAGTTTAATGAGAAGGGGCATGTCTGAGGAATTCGGTCAATGGGCCCAGCAATTCTCCACTCATTAGGATCCCATGTTCATGGTAATGAGAGTTCAAGATGATGGTATGAATTATAAATAAATTATTTATAAACCTCATTTCAATTGAAACAGATTTTCTACTTGTTTAAGCTTATTTCTGGCAATAATTTGTGATATAATGAATGGCTGGTATAACCTGTTAAAGTCCTATAGAAACATAGAAAATAGGTGCAGGAGTAGGCCATTCGGCCCTTTGAGCCAGCACCACCATTCAATATGATCATGGCTGATCATCCAGAAGAAATACCCTGTACCTGCTTTCCCCCCCCCCCATGTCCATTGATTCCGTTAGCCCTAAGAGCTATATCTAACTCCCTCTTGAATACATCCAGTGAATTAGCTTCCACTGCCTTCTGTGGCAGAGAATTCCACAGATTCACAACTTTCTGAGTGAAAATGTTTTTCCTCATCTCAGTACTAAATGGCCTACCCCTTATTCTTAAACAGTGACCCCTGGTTCTGGACTCCCCCAACACCATCAAGTTATCCAATGTTTTAGACAACAACGCACCCCAATAACTGGGATTTTTGCAGAATCATCAGCCCACTGTCTGGACAGTTTTAACTGGGTCCAAAAACCCACTGTAAAAACAGGTCAAAACACATCGCTCTTTACAATCCAGATGGTAATGAACTTTGGTCCCAACCCAGAGCCCTTATGAGCCTCAGAGTTTATCTTCAAGTTTCATGGTTCAGTGCAAAGTGCTGAAGTTTGGCTCTGGTGTCCTTGGAAATTCACCCCAGTTGGCAGCAGTAATCTTGGAGCTAGCAGATTTATTGGGAGCGACCAGGGATGAGTTGGTCGACATGATTGCACTATGGTACATTGTCCGATGTTGCTGATTGCATTTGTTTCTGGTCACTCCTTGGCTTCAATCATTGCATTGGATTCCAAACAAATATTTCAGAAATTATCTGTTTGACTGAACTAATCGCGCGAATTGGGGGTAAACCTCGAACTGGTGAAGCTGGCACCAACTCTGGTTGAATCTGGCCTGGAATCAACCATTCAGATTGTTTGCTTTGATTCCAATTTGGCCCCTGCAATGTTAATTATATTAAAGAACAAAGATTGATTTTGGTCATTAGGTGACCTTTGCTGCACAATGAACCCAGACAAGTAACACTGCCAATATTAATTATCAAACTGTTGTTGCCTCTCCAAATATATGATATTCTCTTCCTATGAACAAAATATCTACCCAGGCTAATTTCTATTAATTGTTTCCTTGATAACGTTAATGTACCCAAACTGACAGGTGAACAAATTAACCATTTAACTAGCCCCTTCATAGTCGAGGAATTAAGTAGATGCATTAAAGAGTTAGGCAGCTCTGCGAGGAAATTGATTTTCTATTGAATAAGAGATTTAAAGGTAAATTATTCACTCCACTCCTGTCCAACTGGCTGGGTAAGTACTCATTAAGTTCCATCCGTATCTATTGTATCGGAGCCAGAGAATAACGAGTGATGGAATCTCTCCCAGATCCCGCACCAATTCCTCCAGTGCTTCTGATCGATCCCTGGCCTCTCTCTGCTTCAGAGCTTCTCCCTGAAAATACATTCTCCACTGCCTCGTGTACGCTCTTGGCTGGCTTAATAGTACCCCATCCGTTCTAAATTGTCAGAACATTCAGCATCCAGTTCTGCATGAACAGAAATTTCCACAGAAGCATTGCCAGATATACCAGAGCTACCTGTTGCCAGCAACTCCGCCCCTCTCCCCAGCAGCCTGCTGCAACTGTTTGATGCTACCTAGAGTTTCAGATCCTTTAACCATGTAATTAGTCAACCACACAATCCTGTCCCAATGATACCTGAAACTGAAACACTGGAGTGGAGTATCATTTATCAGTTCCATGGTTAGAGGGCGATTGCGGCAAAAGGAAGAAAACACAAGAGATGCTGGGGTCTTGAATAAAAAACAAACCACTGGAGGAACTCAGTCACCTTTTGTGACGGAAATGGACAGACAACGTTTCTGGCCGGGACCTTGCAATGAAAAAATAAACTGATGTCAGTAATTTGTCACTCCATACTTTAACTACATAGCCTGATTTATCTACACTTGCATGACATTGCATTCAGACAGACAAATGTTTGGGTTTGTGTGTTTCAGTGGTCTAAAGCTTTGGTGCTAGTTATGCCAAACCAGATGTATGCCAACTATTCCATGACTTGCTTCCTGAAAAATATCAACAATATTGGGGCTAGGCTAAAGGTTGCTTGGGAAAGAGGAATTAAATGAAGGATTATACACTGTGAACAATATTATCATCACATGGGGCTGAAGTCCTCAGCTGCAGGAAATAATTGTGATTGGGTACAGCTTTCTGAAATCTGAACTAAATACATTGGCATCATGTTCAGATGTTGAATACAAATGGGATTACATCTATTTATTGCTGAGTGACAGGAATCTGAAAAATGAAGCCCACAGCATACAGTAAAAAGTGAACGCAGAGCATTTTCTATTTACGGTCTGAACTCTCAACTCTCACTATTGATGTTCGTTGTAATGGTTGTCATTCTTCCTTGAAGTTGCACATGTTAGCAATGTTACAACATTTTGAGATTTTAAAAATCAAGTCTGCAATTTATCCCATCAGATAAAGCATAAAAAGAAGTTTAATTTGACACCTAATTCACTTTCATATATTCAGAATTAAAAAAGTTATGGCCATTTTCATACTCAGAAATTAGCATCTTGTTCCCTATTGCTTTTCCATTGACTTAACACAAAAGCTGTGATCGAGGACAGTCAAAAGCCCATAACCTTCTTAAAAATCAAGAGAACTGAAAGAAATTTAGATTGAAGCATTCTGAAACAAATATGAAACAATCTTGGATGACCTGAAATTAAAGCATATAATTAGTTAGTTACCTAATTGTAGCTAATTACAAAATTCAATTACTAGATCTAAACATCTATCCATTTCTTAAGAAAATATTAACATTTTTAAATAGCCTAAGTCTCCAAATAACATTCACACATGAATTCACAATATAACATGATTTTTGAATCTCATTGTCATGAATTTATAGGCCAAATGGAAGGAATGTAATGTTTAATTCCCGTAAATTAATGGCCATTTAAATCATCTTGCGAGTGGGTTTTTGTGGAACGTGATCGATAGGAACGTTGCGGTTGCAGTGAATTTAAATCCCATATCGGCAGGAAAAACACTGCCGGTTCATATGGGCCAAAATCACATTTTCGCCAAGGGAATTTTGATTAAAGCATCCTAAGAAGCAAGTTTATCTGTAAAATAAAAGACTTACATTTTGTTTTGTCCCCTACGTGAGATCTGTCCCGTTGTCGGCGTTGACAGCATTAGAAGTAGCTTTTTTATTTTACTCCAGCGATTAAATTGTCCCACGATTTTTTTTTTAAACTTCCGATAATGGAAGTTGGAATGATTTTTCAGCATCAGCTAGCAGCCCGAGAAAATATATCTCGGACAGGCAGGAGAAAACGCCATTTTAATCCCTCCCCCCCCCCCCCCCCCCCCCCCCCCCCCCCCCCCCAAAGGCAGCAAAGGCGCGCACACGGCCAGTGGCAGAACTGCAGCGCCGCTGAAGGTGAGTATTGTAACATACCTACACATGTGGTATCAATAGAAGGGTTTTAGGACAAGAGGGCAAGAAGATTATTGACACAGGAATGAGGAGTGAGAGCATGACTACAAATTAGTCTAACATTGTATCGATTTGGACCTAAGTCCCTAATGTAGTAGTTTGGGGGAATTAAACTTACATAATTTTAGTTGGACAATGTTCTCAGATTCCTCCTCATTCTTCCGTCTGTAAAGTGCTTCCAATGCAGCAAAAAACACAAGAATCATCAAGTATAACAATAGTGATCTAGAACCACATACAACAGAACTAATGTCTCCATAATTCACTGAAATACTTTTATATGACATTGCATTCAGTGCCTCAAATCTCAAACCCCCAGCTCTTGGTGGGTAGTTTTCAGCATGTGTGGACCCCTCCCTTGAGATGTGGAATTGATATTTCTGACATCAGTATAAACACAAAACTGTCTGGCAGAAATTGGAAGTAAGCTACCAGTTTGGGAATAAAGTTTCATTTCACAGGCCCTTCACCACAGAGATACTTGTCACGAATGGTTCATTGGCAGGGCATGTTTCCATGTTTAAATGTCCAGACTTGGTGGCTTTAGACCTGAACTACTGAACTCAAACCAAGTGTAAATATAGATTTCCACAGTCTCCGGGCAGTAACAATTCTCTTGCTGGTAAATGTGTGACTCACAGCTCACTGGATCAAAATAGCATTCTCCTGTGCCGCAAGGAAACGTGCAGGTATGTCCCAAACAAAATGTGAAAGGAATTTTTTTACACATCAAAAAATTAATCCTCTAACAACTTTTCCAAATGCAAATTAAAATAGTAAAGATGTTTTGATTGTATGTGCTGTGATGCCACTGTGGACTATACTAACATTGTTATATCGCTACAGTTGGGTTATTCACAGGTAATCCTAAACCCGGTCTAATAATCCAAACTCCCATACTCAAAGCCATGGCAACTGGGGAATTTAAATTCCGGTGAGTACCTCTAAGCCAACCCTGTTGTGAAATTTAATTTTTAATATGGAATTTATAAGCTAATATCACTACACGATTTATTCATGTTATTTTGCAAATAATTCCTGCCACCTGTAACTCATTTTGGCTGTGTGTGACTCCAACGCTACAGGAATATGTGTCTCAAGAGCTCTGAGAAATGGTGTGTCTCGCCATCTGCTTGGAATCGTTAGGGGCCGGTCACAATGGCATTGTGGCATTGTCACAAAACGTCGCTCTTCTGCCTGGATCAGTAAACGTGTCGCATGCCCCAGCACCTCAGCACGTTTGGAGGATCTAATGAATTTCAGCTTCACATTCATGCATTCACATCAGAAACAGGAATGGCCACTCAGCCCCTCGTTCCTGTTCTCCCATTCAGGTCCCTCGCCTCAGCGCCAGGTTCCTCACTAAACCATATCCTTGGGTTCCCATCTTCTCCCGAAACCGTTGTGCCTTCAATCCCTAATCAAAGCTGAGAATTAATTGTAGATCGAAAGCAGCGACTCATTTTTCTGGGACAAATTATTGGATCCTCGCCGAGCTCTTGGATAAATGGAAGTCCTTGCCTGCTCTCCCAATAATATTTATCAAGAAATGGGCATTTTCCTTGAATTCTGCTGACGTTTCTCCTGCAGATTGAACCGTTGCGGTGTACCTGTTCATTGTCACTGTTTGTCTGCATTCATACAGTGATGATGACACTTCAAAAGTGTCTCAATGTCTGGAAAACACTCTTGAAATTATATAAAATGAAAACTCTTTGTTTCACATTCGGGACTCAGTCCTGTTGCTTTCTCTTTATCCCAACAATAATAATATATATTTTTTAAAACCCCTGGGGTCAAGGAAAGAGCGTTCAAGTCGCGACCACGTTTTCACCAATCTTTCCACCACCAATGCTAAGAACTGTGTTTAGCTCTGGCTGAACAACTTCTAATCTGAAACAAGTTTATTCATGGATAACCCCTTGAGATGGACAGTCATCTCGTTTTCGAGGGTGTCCAACATGGAACATACAGCACAAGACATAACATACATAGAGGCTCTCATTGACCCACCTACCCACACACCAATCCCAAAACCCCTCCATCCCCACTTGTTATAGTTTATAACAATTGTTAACTGGCTTTACATATCCAATAATAATAATAATGTGTTACAGCATAATGTTGATGCATAATGCCATATACCACCTATCATACATCGTACGTTAATACATACTTTCAACATTATTACATGATATATTATTTCATGATATTGTGACATAATACAATATAAGACCTTGTTACACTATGCAATACAATAATACATAAGTGTAATAGCCATGCATATACAATAGTTATGCCAAATGATCACACACAGAGCAAGCTAGATAAAGGAGCTCGAAGACTCTAATACTAGAAACAGGTACATGGTTTTATAAGGAAGGGTAAGAGTGTATTTTTAAATAGACGAAATGAGCTAATAGTTCTTATGGTACTAGGCAGAGTGTTCCAGTCAGAAGGAGCTTTGAATCTAAATGCACGTCTCCCAATTTCTTTGTTAGTTCTTGGAATGAAAAAGAAGGGTTGCTGAATATGTCTTAGTGAATATGAGGGTGTGTAATCTTGTGTGTGGACTCACCTTATCTCTGTCCTAAATGGGTGACCCCTTACTTTTCATGCGTGATTTCTACGGCTGCACTCTCCCACAAGAGGAAACGCCCTTGCTACATTCAGCTGTAAAAACTCCTAGCACCTCATTAATTTCAATCAAGGCTTCTATCACTCGTTTGAATTCCAGCAGATAAGAGTTAAGCCTCCAATGTTCTCACAAAACAACTCGCCCATCCCAGGTATTAGCCCAGAAAACCTTCCTTGATTTGTTTCCAGCAAGTTACATCCTTCATTCCATCAGGAGACTAAAGGGCCTGCCCCACTTGGGCGCCATTTGTGCGTCATCTACGCGACAGCCTAAAATAGGTTGGCGCGTGGTGAGGCGTTGTGATGCGTGGTGACACGTGCAGTGAGTTGTTCAGTTTTAGTTCCATTCAGTTTTATTTATAGATGTATTGGTCCGCTTCCAGAACCGATCACTGTCTCTTTTCACAGAGATGGATTCAGTGAGTGTAGACTGAACTCCCCTCTCCCCTCTTACCCCCTCCCGCCCCCATCCCTCCTTCTCCACTCCCCCTACCCTTCTCCCCTCCCCTCTCTCCCCTTCTTCCCTTCCCCCTCTTCCTCCCTTCTTCCCGCTCCACTCTTCTCCCCCTTATCCACCACCCCCCCTCCCCTCACATCCCCTTCTCCCCCTCTCCTCCCATTCTCCACCCCGCCCCCCCACTTTCCCCGACGCCCCCCCCCCCATTTGTGGACCCAGCCTGCGACCAGCGATCCCCGCACACTATCCCACACACGCTAGGGACAATTTAAACTTATACCAAGCCTATCAACCTAGAGTTCGGTTTACGGTTAGGGTTAGTGCTAGGGTTAGGGCTAGGGTTAGGGTTTGGGTTTCCTCCCGCACTCCAAAGGCGCACAGGTTTGTATAAATTGTCCCTAGCGTGTGTGGGATAGTGTGCGGGGGATCGCTGGTCGCAGGCTGGGTCCACAAATGGGGGGTCGTCGGGGAAAGTGGGGGGGGATGGAGAATGGGCTAAGGGAGGGAGAGGGGGAGAAGGGGATGTGAGGGGAGGGGTTAGTCGGTAAGGGGGAGAAGAGTGGAGCGGGGAGAAGGGAAGAAGAGGGGAGAAGGGAAGAAGGGGGGGAGAGGTGAGGGGAGAAGGGCAGGGGGTAGTGGAGAAGGAGTGATGGGGACGGGAGGGGGGAAGAGGGGAGAGAGGAGTTCAGTCTACACTGACTGAATCCATCCCTGGTGATCGGATCTGGGTGGACCAATACATCTATAAATAAAACGGCACGACTCAGACATCATTTGCACAATTGATTTTATTGTATTAAATTTAATATATTAATGTTTAAAATCCATGCATTGAAGGAAGAATATTTTACAGCCTCAACCCTAACTGGGCGTCATCCGCATGACAGCATACGTCAGCGTGTATGTCGTGCAACTTGATGGTTTTACGGGCGTCAGTCACTGACGCTCCACAGTCGCCCAAGTGGGACATGCCCTTAATACTGTGCTCTGTAATCCAGAACCACTTGCCCATCCTGACTGCCCGATTAATCTCGCCTGCCATAGCATCATCAGCAACATGTTCATTCTACTATATTGATTTGGGACTGGGAAGAAATGAAAGTTTTTTAAGTACACATCCCGATTTCTGGTATTGTAATTTTCGTAACCCGATTCATCCTGCCAATTTGTGGAAACAGTAATGACCATATCACCTTTTATATCTTTAGATCCTCAGAGATAGAGCGTGGCAACAGGCCCTTCGGCCCAACGGGTCCACGCCGACCCCGATCATCCTCTACACTAACACTATTCTACACATTGGGGACAATTTACAGAAGCCAATTAACCTACAAACCTGCACCTCTTTGGAGTGTGAGGGGAAACCAGAGCACCTGGAGAAAACCCACATGGTCACAGGGAGAATTTACAAACTCTGTACAGACAGCACCCATGGTCAGGATTGAACCTGGATCTCTGGCGCTGTGAGGCAGCAACTCTACCACTGTGCAACTGTGACGCCAAACCTCTTAGTACAGGTTTTATCACCAAAATGTGCCCAACTAATTCAAACTGTGTAGTTGTACCATCCTTATCGCATCTGCTTTAAAGAGATGTTTTTTTATTTGGAGAGACAAATTCTGCTCAGATGTCCTGACTTTGATCTTTCTTTCTCACGGTGGAATACCTGCATGTTTCTGGTTACAGCGATGCTTCATTTCAAACTATTACAATTCAATTTTCTCAATCACTGGTGCCTTAAGTGCCCTGAATTATTCCAGGCAGAGATGGATCGGGGGTGATTTGCCTTGGTGTTCACAGGGAATAAATCATCTTACCGTGTTCTAATATGATCATTAATGAGAACAGCCATGATCTACAGTCACTGACTATGAGTGGTGGGAGCTTTCATTCATAAGTAAAGATGTCATGACACACAATAATCGTATGTTTTATGTAATCACGCAGCAGCTGGGCTCATTTCTGGCCTCTCGTGCTGGTTACAGCGTTTCATGTTCTCCTGTGACACGTGGGTTTGCCTGGGTGCCTCTGTCACATGTGCGGGTTCCTCCTCATATATTCTTCCTTGTTCCCCCATTCCACCACAGATGGGTGTTTAAGAAGGAATTGCAGATGCTGGAAAATCGAAGGTACACAAAAATGCTGGAGAAACTCAGCGGGTGCAGCAGCATCTATGGAGCGAAGGAGATAGGCAACGTTTCAGGCCAAAACGTTGCCTATCTCCTTCGCTCCATAGATGCTGCTATACCCGCTGAGTTTCTCCAGCATTTTGGTGTACCCACCACAGAAGGGCACTAGAGCGAAGATAATTTGAAGGGCCAAATGCAAAAGGCAGGGGAATGGAACCGAGAGGGTTGCTTCCCAGAAAGCCGGCATTGCCTTGAATGGCCACGTGCTTGTCGTCTAGACAAAGTCCAGATGTCGATCTTACGAAGTTTAATGTCTATGTAGCGGCAGAATTTCATATCTTTCATGTAATTAGCAACCTAGCAGCTAAATGGATGAGAATGGTTGAAGGGGGTGTCTTCGAAACGCATGCGAGCTCACTCACAGATACCTTCAGAGCTTCTTCTCAGATATGGCTTCAAAACACAGTCTTTTGATGAATAAATGCTTTATTGTTGATGGAAAACAGTAAGATACATCCAAGTTTCTTCCGATTCGTTACTACAAGCTTCTTCGAACTCCAACTTATTACTTTAGACATTAGTGAACTCCTCGTGTCTCCGTAACACTGGCAAGATCTGGCACATGGCCCGCATGATACCTTCCCCATCGTCTCTCCAAACTAATCTAAAAATTAAACTTCTGCGAATGCATCTAAGCTCCAAACACGGCCAAAAACACATCATAAATCCCACCCACAATATAACGGGCAGTCTAAAATTTAAAGGCACATGCCTTCATCAGTGACATGCAAAACAGGCCAAATGGCCACTACCGTCTAGTATTAGAGGTTGTGTCCCAAATTACTGAACTTGAACAACAATGTCACCTACAGGCATGGAGGCTGCTGACACTACCATTCCAGAATGCTCATGCCCATTTTAGTCAAACAACTTTTTGGCCCATATCAACTCAATCTCTAAATGAACTGAAGTTCAATGAGAGGAGTTATGCAGTCTCCAAATGAAGGGTGAAGCTCACAATATTAGACACAATAGAAGATCTTTATTATGACAGTTCTTCAAAGATTTAATCCAGGCAGATTGCAAAATCACAGAGAATAAAATGATGGTGCTGAATTTGAATATGATGTTGCTCTTGCATTCTTCCCAGTGATGAGTTGTGTAGCTGAGCACCATAAGTTCAAGTGTCTTCATCAAATGGTTAGGTTTTGTTTGGCCACAGGGTAGCTGTGACAGAGCTATTTATATACAAGGATCCACACTAGATGTAATATCAATATGCTTCTGCTAATGGCCATCAATGCACATCAAATGGTTATGTATCCTCGCACAAACGTATCGATGAGATGACATCATTACTCTTGCAGCCCATGGTGGCAATAGGAATCTTTGAAACGGGCCATTCCCTATCTAGTCTAAATGATCATTGTTAATCCCAGGATAGAGAGTTTGAATGACCATCACATCGCATCTTGTTTATACGTGTTGTCTTTCTAGAACTTGTCACTTAACACTATATATTGGAATAGCAAATGGGATGAAAGTTTCTCTTTGTGACAAAGCCCATCTTCAGAATTAATACTAAAAATTCACTAATATCCAGAGACGGTGCCAGGCTGAAGGTAATTCTGACTGTAAATGTTTAATTAGTACCATGCTGTCACTTGCAACAAATGACAGTAAAACCAGCAATGCAGCAAGAAGCACCAATGCAACAATCGGTACACAGATGCTTTTGGACACAGCTGCCCATCATCTCCACGATTGCGTACTATTGAAGCCTGCAACTTTGCCTGAACAGTTTGGTTGTTGAACTGATTTTTAATACTAGATAATACCCTGAACTCCAACAGTTTACCGAGCAATCAGCCAGCTTTGTCACCAGTGCCCCTCGGGTGTTGAACTGCTTGCTAATTAAGATGGAACAGGTGCAACAGGTGGAAAAGGTTAATTCAATCCCCTTTTCATTTGATGGTGAGAGATTGTGGTGGTTCTATCAGCAGAATAACTGCAAACAGAAGTGCTTAGCAACACAATGTCCATGCCTCTTCTCTAGATTGTATTTCTCTTTGCCTGCAGTTTATATCTGACGGATCCAGCTGTCCTTCAATGAAATTGGACTTTCTGTTCAAGGAAAGGATTTTCTGAGGAAAATTTTGTGTAAGTACAAGGTCTCTCAGAAAGGGAAACATCGCTCTGGCATGTGAATGTAGCCCGTAAACAAACTTAATGAGGATAGTTTCTGGAGTTGTTATAGCACAGGAAGCGCCCATTAGGCCCATAAAGTTCATGCTTAATGGCACAACATGGAATGTAAGGTAGATCCCACTGGTCTGTGCTGCTGTTTACATTTCAGAATTACTTCCTTGTCCCTTAAATTAATTTCTAATTATTATTTGTCTTCAAAACAGCTGTACAATAAGGCATGAGCTACAGCAGGAAACAGGGGTGAAGGTGACCTACTGGTGAAGTTCACCCTTACTAACGGGTACCATATGGGTACCATACCATACTGGTGAAGTTCACCCCATACCAACATTTCCCTCGCCTACTCCCTAGACGAGGTGAGAGAATCAAAGTGTGACAGGGAATATTAAAAACCGTTGACTGCATTGTTTGTTGGATATCCTACCAGAAAACTGAAGGGGAGCAACAGCATTTGTGAAATTTGTATGACAGTGACTGGTGATACAAGGAAATTGCAACATTCTCAAAATATTATTTTGTTTCCTGAAGGAAACGAGTGACAAAGATTAATCACTGAACAGAGATTGTTGTCTCTGTGGTTAGACGGGGAGTTTTTTAAGTAGTTGGCTGATTCTCTGATGTAATTCAACATTGTAGTTAATGCAGGTGAAGTGATTTACAAAGATTGATGCCTCACAGCTCGATATTAAGTATTCATTTAGAAATCAAGCATTGTATACGTTTTTCTCTGCATTTTTTCCAAAAACACCCAACTTAACCCAGATCAGTAGATATTCTGAGATGGAGCAGACAGCAACATTTTCACATGGCTTCCCAGGCCTTGCAGGTTTATTCCTTAAAACAAACAAGGTGAGGTTGTTCACCTGCCTGCAGTCATAGATGGATTTTTAAGATGCTGCAGTATTTACTTGTACTTCAGTGAGGAGTGCTGTATTAAACAACTGGGTGAACAAGACATTATAGATTTTTGATTATGTGAGAGACAGAGAAACAATTAAACAGGAAAGACTACGAGAAATACCTATGTTTCCACGCAAATATTTATTGAAATCGATAATCTAAAAAAAAAGTGCATCTCATTTCTATGGAGCAGGTCACCCAGATGGGTGGCGATGTATGAAGTAGCATCTTTCGAGGCAAAGACTGCCACAGTTTAAAGAGAGGTGGACTGTTGCAGGTGACTGGACCAGTAAATAAAACCGTGGATGGTTCTGCTGAGGAATCTGCGTCTGCGCTGTTGGGCCTAGGCTTTGTGCTCTGCAATGCTTCAAATTCCTTGATTATAGATTTAAGGCAAAACAATTGCCAACAGAATGGATTAATGGACACCTAGTAGAATAGTACGCACCACTTTAATATCTTAAAAAGCACATAGATATGTGCCTCTGCTTGCCGGAGATTTTTAAGAAAACTCTTAAAGAGTCGTCATGAATGCCACATCCATTCGTTTACAATTGTCGGTGATCGAAGGCTTTCCCCAGCATGCTGTAACGGACTAAAACTCTGCACTGGGAGTTTTAATGAGGCCACAGTGCACGCTGGCAACTGTGGTAACTGTCTGTCTCTTACTCAGACAGTTTAACAGATTCTCCTGTCTGAAACTCTACTCAGCTTGACAATGCCAAAGGTTGAGAGAACTTTGTGGTTTACTGAGATTTCCAGGCTGCTGATACTCTCCACAGTTTTACACAGTGCTGCATTCCTGTTCGTTCCATTTCCCAGGCTTTTCCACTGGATCAATACGAAATAATCACATTTCATTGCAATAATTTTGTCGATTCAAACGCAGTGATGGTTATTAACAAGTTTATGGAGATTTCCGGAATCCAGTTTGGTTTTATCTGTTCTTCAAGCAAGCCTGACAGTGATCCTCACAGCTGAAGAATGCATTGAAGCAAATATATTGAATGTATATTATTACATTTGCTGGACGGTGAAGCCTCATCTCACTGCTCTGCCAGTTCCTAATGCAAACTTTCTCCCACACCAAAGGCTGCAACAGAATGAGTTTGGAATTCTGAATATGAAGGAAATGTTTCTGGGCCACATACTAGTTTCCTGATTGTCTTCATTAAAACTTAATAGGCAGTGTTTTAATGTGACAAATTACAAAGTATTTCTCACTGAAAAAAAACTTTATTTTTCAACAAAGTCTGACTTGATTTTGGAATTGGATTAATTTGCTATCTAAGCTCTCTGTCTAACCACAGAGAAGGGTCAGTAATTGGTGGGAGTTTCACAATCACCAGAAGTCGGAGTAACATACCAGATGGTAACCAGTTCACTAAATCATTTAATGTAAATTGGTGGGGTTGCGTGCAGAGGGTGGTCTCGGACCACAGGTTGATATCAATGTGTATTGAAATGGCAGATGGATTTTAATTCAGAAAAGTGAGGTGATGCATTTTGGGAGTACTGATGAGGCTGGAACATGCACCGTGAATGATAATGTCCTAGTGAGTATTGAGGAACAAGGTGACCTTAGTGTGGGAGTCCAAAGACCCTTGAAGGCGGCATTGCAGATAGTTAAGGTGGATAGCGAAGCGTGGGACACCGGCCTTTATTAGTCAGGGCGGTGAATACAAGAGCAGGGAGTTACACTCTGGTTTGATCATAGATCCGGTTTTAAACTGGCCACTCTTCTTCTATGCAAGGATGATTAAACATGCTCCATTGAACATAGAAAGATTTCCTGTTGTACTTTGCATTTTAATATATCATAATATTGACTTTTCAAATATTTGTGATCCAAATTAAATTATGGGTCTTGAGTCCAAATATTTCATGTGTTATTTCTGTAATAGCCTGGTGGCTGAGAAAACACCTTCTCCAATAACTCCAATCTATTAATGAAAAGCACATGAATGCTTCTGATCAATTAAGTGCATTTTTAACAAGTTTAATTTAACACCTTTTGGAAACCACCTGTTGAAATTGAAATGTCACCAAATAATCATTTATACATTCCAGGGAATTTTCTACAGTGTCACGAGCAATAAGATTCAAAAGTATAATAAATTGGAAAATTGTAAGGTTTATAAAGAAAAGAGAAAATGTAACAATATATTGCAAATATGTTTTAGACAGACTTTTGAAGTTAGATGCAGTACTGAAGCGCTCCAGCACTTTGTGTCTTTTTTCTGTAAAGTAGCATCTGCAGTTCCTTGAAGTTGCCCAACTTAAAAACACAAATGGATGCCTTTATAAACTGGTAGATAAATCATTTTGCTAACAGAGTAAAATCGAAAGCTATCAACCAGATTGTCAGCTGATGATACTGCTATCAATGAATGTAACAATAGTTTCATGTGATATAATTCATCCGCCTAACAATACTTGGAGATTCCCAGCATGAGCTAAGCTGAAATGGAACCACTGCCTGGCATTTGGCCATCCAAGATGAGTTCCAGACTCTGTCGACTTTCTGTAAGTCAAGGTCTCCATGAATGTTATGACACCAGTTACTCCTGCTGTTGCCTCGTCTATGTGGAGTCTGAGGCAAAGGAGGACCAGGGATCCCATTTGTACCGTTCCTTTTCTTAGCCGGTAAATTGGGATGGTAATTGTAATTGGTCTTACTCATTCAACATGATTATTTTTATGTTAATTGGCTCTTTGTGTTATTTAAATTATTTATACCAATATTAATAGTTTTAGTTTGTTTATCAGAGATATCTAATACTTTAAGTAACGGCCTAGCATTGAAAAGACGGCTCCACGCGCAGCCCTGTTTTTCCCGTCGACTGCCTGTGTTAACGGACAATGTGGGTCTCGGCTCCCACCCACCACTGAGCCCTGGCACCTGTGCAAGACAAGATGTAAGGCCCCTCTACATCAGCCTAAGGCAGTGGCCAGTGGGCTGAGTATTATACAGCCCAGTCCAAAGTTTGTGACTGAGAAATAATATTCTATTCTTTTGTTCTTAAATTCAATAATGTTCCATTTATAAACAGTGATTAAAAAAAATCTGTCTGAATTAATAATATTTCATTATGAATGAAGTATATCGTTTCATCGCTAAGTTGGGAGCAGTTTTGTGATGGAAGAAAAGTTCTAAGGGATAAAGATATTTTATGCAGTCTGAAATTAATTTACCATAATCTAAGCAGTTGTACAGGAAAAGTATCCTTCTTCATTAGACACTGCTGTCCAAACATAAAGATAATATCTCTGAACTAAATCATTTATGCCTGAAAATAGTTAATCGAGCGCCATCTGACAAACCACTGTTTTATGAATACTTTACTGATCATAAAGTAATCCAAATCATTGAGAAAAGTTATTTTTTCTACCTCTAGATGTGTAAAAACACCAGAGTTTCTTTCAGAAACCCAGCTAAATATTTAATTCATCTGTAATTTAAAAATCTTGGTGTGTTTAAATTTATACATTTTAGTAGGTTCTGAACCCAATGGTGCTTGAAATAAGAGAGGCACTGCATTGCTTACCATTTTGCGAAGGGGAAAAAGGTAGATTGTTAAATTTTCAATGAAGATTGTTGCAAAAGTGATCTGATCTATATTTTGAGTGAATCCACATGATCCTGTACTAAATGTCCAGCTTTAAAAAATAATAGAGATGAAATTGAGCAGAAGGCTTGGTTGTAATTGAATCAGTTTATGTTGTGGCTTTTTATTTAAGAACAGGGGATTTTAAAACTAATTTTTAAAGTTAAATAATGTATGTCATTTGGCTTGTCTCTAATTATACCAGAGACTAAAAATCAATCAACCTGCTTCTGTGCTTAATGTACCTGGTGTGTGTATATTCTGCAATGATCCCAAATGTACTTTCTGCTGTTGATGCACGATCCATTGAATGAAGCCCATTTGCATCCATTTCCTATCTCATATAACCTAACGTTCAGCTTTCTTTGTTCCAACATGTATTCCTTTTCTCCTTTATCTGTTTTCCAACATAACTCTCTCTGTCAATCGGAATTGGTTTCTGGGTAGTATTGTTAATGATGCGTTAAAAATCATAGGATTTTTATAAAACATTAAAATCCACATAAACTAAGTGCAAGAAACTAGAATGGACTGGGAGTCTTGCAGTTTGCCTTTGCTGATGGGTGTTAGTGATTATATTGACACAGGCCAATAGCAAATATGCACCAGAAGATACCGATCACAAAACTGCTCAAATCCAAAGAGATTTGGAAGTCACATCAACTGTTCCATCACCTGTCCACATGTTCACCGCTTGTAAAGAATGAAGTATTTTTGACCAAGAATACCAACATCACCCTCTTCTCACCTGCACCAAATGAGAGGTCACGAACAGTCATGACTAAGGTAATAGACTAATGGCTAAAATGTCCATCCATTTTATTGTTAAAAAAACAATGCCTTGTATCAAAGTTTGGCTTCTGTGGTAAGCACTAAACATACAACATAATGACACGTACATCCAGTTCCAATGTGAGAAGTTGTTCAAACACCTTCCCCACAGTGCATACTCCGGAGACCAACATTGTGGCTCCTTGAATCATGACGTCAGCTGAAAAGTATCTCCTTCCTTCCCTTTCACCAATGCAAGAGGATTGTGACTCTGCGACTTTCCATCACCTTGGCCAAGTATTGAACGAAATACAGCACCTGTCCTCATGCCTCTTCCTTCCACACTATTCTGGGGCCAGAGTAGACTTTGGGTAGACAGGTGATGTACTTGTACATTGTCCGATCTGCTATACTGCATTCAATGCATGTGTTGTGGTGGTCTCTACATTGTAGAAGCCAAAAACAGATTGAGCAGCAGTCTGTTTTCCAGGGCAGAGTTCAGTTGTCCACCATTCTAATTTCTTATCGGTATCATTCTGGTCTATCTGTCTGCAGCCTCGTGTACTGTTATAACCAGGTTCAATTGAGTAGCAGCAACTGAATTGCACAGTTTGAATCAGAACTGGTCACCTGTAACATTTGTTCATTATTTTTCCTCTTTAGCTGATTTAGCCTGACCTGCTGGATACTTGACACTTCACAGCTATACTGTACTGGGTTTACTCTTTAACTTCCTTAACTAATCTATCATAGGAGCCAGTCGTCCTGCAAACTGTAGCTCACCCTACCAGGGTTATTTACCCTGTCCTACAGCCCTGCCTCCCTTCAATTCAATAATAACCCCAAGTCCATAACTCCCTGAAAGTTGCAGCAGAAGTAGATAGAGTGGTGAATAAGGCATTTGGTATGCTTGCCTTTGTTGGTCGAGGCATTGAGTGTAAGAGTCAGGAAGTCTTGATGCAACTTTAAAGGACTTTGATTAGGCTGCATTTGGAGTATTACATGCAGTTCTGGTTACCCCATTACAGGAAGGATGTGGAGCCTTTGCAAAGGTAGCAGAGAAGGTTTACCAGAATGATGCCTGGATTAGAGGATATTAGCTATGGGGAGAGGTAGGATAGACTTGGATTGTTTTCTCAGGAATGTCGAAGCTTGGGGGGAGATCTGCTGGAAGTACAGAAAGAATTGTGAGAGGCATAGATAGGGTAGACAGTCAGACATTTTTCCCAGGGACAAAATATCAGAAGTTTGAGTCCATGACTTTAGTGTGAGAGGTGGCCAAGAATGAAGGAATTGTGCGTCGTATTTTTTTTTACACAGGGCGGTGGGTGCCTAGAATGTGCTGTTAGGGGTGATAGTGAAGACAGATATAATAGTGGTGTTCAAGAGGCTTTAAGATAGGCGTGGATTTGGCGGGAAAGGAAGGATGTGGATTGTGTGCAGGCAGAGAAGATTAATTTAATTTTGCATCCTGTTTGGCCCAAATATTGTTGGCCGAAGCCCTTGTTCCAGTGCTGGACTGTTCTGTGTTCTACATTTTCTCTTTTAACCATATAACCATATAACAATTACAGCACAGAAACAGGCCATCGCGGCCCTACAAGTCCGTGCCGAACAATTTTTTTTCCCTTAGTCCCACCTGCCTGCACTCCACCTGCCTGCACTTTCTCCCTGTTCTGACAAAAGGTCTGCGACCTGAAACCGTTACCTTAATTTATCTTTCCACGCATGCTGCCTGACCCGCTGAGTGCTTCCAGCATTTTCTGCTTTTATCTCAGATCGAGAGGAAGAGCATTGTACATCGAATGCTGATATTGCTGTGCAAAACAGAATATTGCCAATTAAAATCAAATTATGGCCCCAAGCACATGATGAATCCAAAGAGGTATTAATGCACTGATATCCGTTTAATGCAGCATTTAGTCGCGTGCCTGAGATGTGGTGAGTTACGGCTCTTATCCTGAGATCACAAATCACAGGTAGTTGTACGCTGGATAATGTTGTGTATCTCCACAGAATTATCAATGAGGAGAGCCTTGTTCAGCAGACTGGACTCTGAGGGAGAGTGTTGCTAGTTCAATGTAATTAGAGCGGAACATAAATAATATTGATTTGTGAAATCCTTCAGCAATGAACTGGAACATCACACATTTAACTAGCAGCAGAATTTGTGCATTTTACTGACCTCTCTTTCTTTGTGGCCACTGACTGTGACCAACATTAAGAGGGTTATATGTGACAACTGTTCCTGTGACTATCCAGTCAAGGCATGTGCTCTCCACCACATCTGCCTCCATCCTCCCCTCAGCTCACATTGCTGACCCTAGTCCCACATGATTTGTTTCTCAGCCACCACCTTTTAGCAAAGTCTGGTGCTGTCTTTGCACAGTCTTTGCTGTTGAATTTCATCGTGACCAATTGTCTTGCGGTTACACTGAGATTTGCTTGCACTTCTAATTAATAATAAACACACATAATGTGAGCTTGGGTTGACCATTTGAACCTGTTCCACCATCTAACACCATCGCGGCTGATCATTCAACACCGCACCCTGTTCTCGCCGCCCTTCAATTTTACTTAATCTTGAAAGAGAGAAAGAGCTGCCTGCACAGATATATTTCATGACTCTGCCTCCAATGTCTTCTGAGGTAGAGAGTCTCACGGTACATCACCAATGTCACCTGGCCCTGCTTGTAGATGACATGTTCCATGTCCTGGGGTGAGAAGGGGCATGAATAGTCACAGTCTTTCCCAGGGTAGAAAAGCCCAAAATTAGTGGGCATAGATTTAAGGTGAGAGGAGAGAGATTTAATATAAACCTGAGGTGCTAGTCTCTCCACACAGATATGTGGAACAAACTGCGAGAGGAATTAGTAAAGGCAGGAACAATTACAATGTTTAAAATACAATTTGAATGTACTCGAGCCACATATTCCACGTACTCGAGGCACATCTTACACGTACGCGAGGTATATGTCACATGTACTTTGGTGTGCAGACCTGACTGCAGCATAAATCTATGGTGCAACATTCTTGCCTTGCTGCATTTTTCTCACTGCTACAACAGACTCTTTCTATGGAAGCAGCAACACAGGACAGGCCATGCAAAGATATGGAGATTGTGGCAGTGTTCTGTGAGGGAGAGAGTAGTATTTGTGTCCGGTATTTCTCAATTTTGGAATATAGAGGAACAGACAATGGATATTGCGTCAGCTCTTTATCGTGGCATGCCTGAACTTTAATAACACTCTTGAAATGTGATGTTCTTTTTTTCACTTCAGTGGTGAGTTTCAGGAACCCCTTGCACAGATGATTATGTTTAAAAGCTGCTTGAAGCATTCCAATAATTTACTGATTTTTAAACATTCTCATCACAAGCTCATCTCTCCCGAGGAGGTTGTGCAGAAGGCCGAGCACATCACTCCTGAACTTTGAAGTCAGCGCATTTGAACGAGATGCGCTAACATCATATGATACCAATTGTCCATTCGTACCTAAACCCAATCCCACCAAGTATTTCTTGGGATGAACAGCGAAGCATCTGCTTTTGGTTTTGAACAATATGAAAAATGAAACATCTTTTGTTCTTCTTGAGGAGCTGTGAATTGACCCTATTCGCCCGCAATCTGTAGACCACGATTGATACAATTTTAACATATTTCAAGGTACACTGGAATGTTGCAATACTCAAGAGTTTACAATTGATTCAAAATTAATTCAAGAAATTCAACTTTTGACTCTTTCCAAACACAAAACAGCTGAAAGCTTTTCCCTTTGAACAATGAATATTGAGGTAATTTTGAAGTCAATGTCAAATTCAAATTGGAAGAGAGATATGGCAAACTGCCAATTCACCATTCCACATGGGGGGGGGGGGGGGGGGGGGTCCACCATTAAGTCCAATTTCAATTTCATTGCATGTTATCCTGTCTTTGAACAAGCTATCGAGTACAGCTCATTACTCTTTCCCCCCAAAGTGAAAATTAATTGTCTGTACATCATATGTTGAACAGATTGGAGGATTTTTGGTTTGGCTTTAAAGGTTTAGTTTTCCAATGTTTTAGTTTTAGATAGAATGTGAATGAAGTTCACATTTACAGTACAATTACCGTATTGTATTGAGAAAATCTTGAATTGTTGTCTTTTGCTCTTGGAATTACATATAAATGCTATAAAGTTTTTTGCACATTATACTATTTTATGTATTGTGAATCCAGTTGAACAATTGAAACTTCCTACACAACCGTCCAAGTTCAGGGTAACTGGCTTCCATTCCAGTTTGTTGGGATCTGATGTTGCTGAGAGGCCAACATGGGACCTGCAGACTCTGCCCCCGGTGTAAGGCTGCTTGAGGAGCCAGACTGATGCAATGTCCAGGAGGTGGTGGGTTCTTCCTGCCGTTCTTGCTTGGCCTCATTGTTCTGTCATTGAAGAGACTCAACAGGCACTGCCTTCCAAGGTGCTCTCTCTCCATTGTGAGCAGGTATGCTCATGGATTCCCATCATTAAATGTAGGTGTTGGGTTTTTTCCCTTCAAAAGAGACTTTCAAAGTGTATTTGCCTAGTGCTTAGAACATAGAACAGTACAGCACAGAAACAGACCCTTCAACCCATTTTATCCATGCTGAACATCATGCCTAGTTAAACTAATCTCCTCCACCTGTTCCTCCATTCCCTGCATATCATGTGCCTTTGCAAAAACCTCTTGAACATCACTAGTGTATCTGCTCCACCACCATCCCTGGCAGCACATTCCAGGCACCCATCACTCTCAGTATAAAATATCAAAACTTGTCACGCATCTCCTTTAAACATTGTCCCTCACACCTTAAACCAATGATCTCTAGTCTTTGATGTTTCAACAATGGGGGGGGGGAATGGGGGAATGGTATTGGTTCAGTGCCCTGATGCTGGGGGTGATGGTCTGGGTAGGAAAGGTGCTGTGGATTCCCTTGTCTGGCCGATGGATTTTATAGCCTGGTAATATGCAAAGCATAGACATGTCTACTGAAAGTTGTCCACAACTCAGAGGTTGATTAACTGACACAACAGTGTCAGTGACGGAGTGCTAAATCTCATTCTTTAGCCAATACAAACATGACCATAACAATGGGGAAAATAAAAAGATGCAAAGTGCTGGAGTAACTCAGCGGGTCAGGCAGCATCTGTGGCGAACATGGATAGGTGATGTTTCGGGTTGGGTACGTACTTTGAACAATAGGGATCTGTCGGTTTGAACCATCTTCCCAATATCTTGGACTTGTTGGGGCTACAGGGTTAAAGCAAACTGAAATTTCAACTTTTGACCAAATGATGACGGAAACCTGTGTTGCTGTCAGATTTCTGGGAGAAATGTATGAATAATTTTCAGCGCCACCAACCAAGCAGAGAGTGAAGGTTACTGAGAGATTCAAACATGAGTGTACACCATCTGCCACACAATCAGCTTTTTCTGCTTTGTTATACCACGTCACTGGCACAACCTACACACTCCACATCTGGTCATACATAACACCTCAAGTTTTTGAAGCTTCCCTTTATTCTTTCACACTCACACATTATTCTGCTCGCACTACAACGAGCATGGCCACAGAGTCCACCAGAATAGAGGCCACTTGAGTGGGGAAATGTAATGTGATGCTTATAGAGCACGGCTCCCAACTACTCACACGTTGTGTCACTTCTCCTCTTTATCTTGTTTAGTTGTCACTGAATACATTTATCATACTTTTAAGCTTGTGGATATATTTACTGTGTTTGTCTTGCACATGTGACCTATTTTTGTGCTGCATGTAGATTTCCCTCAGGGATTTTGTTCTGTTTATTAATTATCTCCCATTCATTTTTCCATTGTCCCCTCTAATTCAATCGCGGTGGACTTTGGCACTGCTTGCGGGCACCAATTTAACGTATTAAAGCAGCGTGCCCTAGTCTGAGTCATACACACTCATTTGTGGTGTGTTGTTAATCGTTCTTTAAGTCTATTAATTTAAAAAATTGCAATATTATAATATGTACTAAGCTTTTTAATAGTATCAATCAGCAAAAAATGGTCTACCAAATTTGTATCATACTACATTATGCAATTTCCATGACAATTTTCTTTAGGAATACATATGAAATGGAAGTGCTTGGTGCCTCAGGCCATGGTGCCTCATGCTGAGATTGTCTTTATCAGTGATATTTGATGTAGTTTATCTGAAGGTGCATGTCAGATTAATCCTTATACTGCAAAACAAATTGAGAAACATTTCTGGTTGGAGTTAGAGAACACAAATCTGCAACTTCATTTTGATATTTGTTTCAGTGAAGTGAAGAACATTCCCCAACAGAATCAGTTGCTTGCATTTGGCAAAATGGATTGCACATCGACTGCCTTCTAAGCATCAAACAAAGCATGGGTCAGAAAGCATATGCGCTGTCTCATTGGCTTTCATCTCAATAAAATTAGTTGAATTATTGAACCAAAAGTCAACTGTGAACAATATTATGGAGACACTAGGAACTGCAAATGTAGGTTTACAATAAAAAAGACACAAAGTGCTAGAGCAACACAGCAGGTGTGAAGAAGGGTCTCGACCCGAAACGTCACCCATTCCTTCTCTCCAGAGATGCTGCCCGATCCACTGAGTTACTCCAGCATTTTGTATCTTTCGGTGTAAACCAGCAGCTGCAGTTCCTTCCTACACAGCAGGTCAGGCAGCATCCCTGGAGAACAGAGATGCTGCTTGATCAGTTGACTTACTCCAGCACTTTGTGTAAATCGCATTAAATCATTTTGATGTAAATATTGCATTTTGTACAAATCAAAACGCAACCAAAGAACATCATGTTGCAGAACAAGTATCTAAGATTTAGTCTCCCTGGGATTTAAAAATTGCATCCATCCAGATAAAAAATGAAGTTATTACTAGATCAGTTCAAATTCTCTAAAATATACCACGCCATCTCATTTTCTAGCTCTACTTGGTTAACTACTCAGAGATCTAGTTAAGTCTGGGCGCATAATTTTTTAATATATTAGAGATATAAGAAACTGCAGATTTTACAGGGTTACAGGGTTACAGGGTTTCCTTTATTGTCATTCAGACCGAAGTCTGAACGAAATTTCGTGCCTGCAGTCATACATACATACAATACAATAAAAAAACAACAATAAACACATATTAACATCCACCACAGTGAGTCCACATAGCAACTTCTCACTGTGATGGAGGCAAAAGTCTTAGGGCTGCAGTCTCTTCCCTCCTCTTCTCTCTCTGCGCTGAGGCGATGCCCCACCGGGCGATGTAGCAAACAGTCCCGCGGCTCAAACACCGCGGCCCCGGGGTGGTCGAAGCTGCCGTCCACCAGTCCTGCTGACACAGCCGCTGGCTCGCAGCCGAACCCCGGACTCAGGTCACCGCCGCCAGAACTCCATCCCAGCCACCGGAGCACCGTTCCAGCCCCGAGCCGGATCGCCCTCACGTGAGTGCCGTTACTGTCTCAGCCTCGCGCCAGGCCGCCCCGACTTGGGCGCCGCTCCTCCCTCGGGCTGGGCCGGGCAGCCCCGACATGGGCGCCGCTCCTCCCTCGGGCCGGGCAGCCCCGACATGGGCGCCGCTCCTCCCTTGGGCTGGGCCGTCCAAACATGGGCGCCGCTCCTCCCTCGGGCTGGGCCGGGCAGCCCCGACATGGGCGCCGCTCTTCCCTCGGGCCGGGCCGATGCTGGAATATTGAGCAAAAACAAGCTGTTGCAGGGACTGAGTGGTCAGGCAGCATCTGTGGAGGGAATGGACATTGATGAATCGGATCGGGACCCTTCTTCAGGCCGTCTGAAGAGAGTCTCGGCCCGAGACACCGTCTATCTGTTTCTCTCTGTAGATGTTGCCTGACCCGCTGAGTTCCTCTGGCAGTGTTTTTGTTTTTATTTGAATTGGTTAAAGACATGTATGACATTGCACTCAGATCTCTTAAAGTTGAACAAGTTTAGGTGTATAATATTGAAGGTTTATTTTCACCAATAAACAGTACAAATTATTTTCTGCGAAATGTACAAATTGAACAGTCCATGCATCCAACTTCACATCTCCAAATGTTAATGTGCTAACATATCTAATAAGATAAACAGTTATATCATTGGTTTAGAAAATAATGAAAAAATACAATTCATAAAAAATTTACATTTTTGGCACAAAATGTGAGTATCTATCACATTAAACACCTGACTGTTTTACAGCATTTGCTTTCCCTGTTATCTCTTTAACACTGGACTTGAGACACATGTTACACATACTCGAGTTGCATGTTGCATGTACTCGAGGTGCATGTTACACATACTTTGGTGTGTGGACCTGATTGCAGCATAAAGCTATGGTGCAACATTCTTGCCTTGCTGCATGTTTCTCTCTGCTGGAACAGACTCTTTCAATGGAAGTGACAACGCAGGACTAACCATGCACAGATATGTGAGATTCTGGCTGTGCTCTGCTTCACTGCATGAGTAGAATGTCTTTGTCCAAGCCTTCGTTCGAACATTGGAACATTGTTGATCTCAGCGTCCACTATAGATTGACAAGGGACATTCATACCCATACAATTCTTTCAGATAAACAATAATCAGTTTAAGCATTTTTTTAAATGGGACTATTTGGAAGAGCAGTTTAAAAAATATATTTTAATACTTTCACATGGAATAATACAACAAAGAGTATAATTGCCATCACATAAGATCTTTATATCCGTCCTTTGAGAACATGAAATCAACATTCATTTGCAAATAAAATTCAATTGCTTTATCCATATTCAAACCATAGTGATTTGGCAAAGACCTCTGGTGATTAATCAAGTTCTAATGCAGCTTCAGCGGTGAGACATTTGACTCCATGAAATGGTTCAAGGAAAGAAGTTGAGCACAAGGGGAGGAGGGATGTGGAGAGGGTGAGATGGGAGTGTCATTGTTGATGTTAAGAATGCAAAAATCTCTCTTCATTTAAAGGCAATCTATTATGACATGAACATGAAATGAACATCACTGGTAAGTTGAGAGGGAAGAAGGCATGTGCACAGTTTACAACTTTAGTTATATTCTTCTAGCTGCTGAGTCATTACGCAAACATAAATATGCAAATGCCTGAAATGCTTTTACCATGGGGAGGAGTACATGAAAGATAATCTGACAGAAATATTTTATAGAAAGTTGTACAGAAAAATTATGGTTGGGTGAAGGACAAGATAGCAAATGATAACTTCAGCATTGATGTATGGAAATTCTGCCAATTTTCTGGTGTGGGTGAAAACCCAAAGATCTTTAAATAACTTGGTGTAGGTGTAGGTGGAAAGTTATTGTAAGTTCTTCCAGAGAAATGAAGGGATGTGAACGAGGGAATGCTCTTCACCTGTACAGGTGATCTTAAATATAACTGATGGCAATGTCGGATGCTGAGGTGCGAGGGGGCAGGACATGCAACAAGATGGGAACGTTGCCACTGGGAAGAGGAAGAGGATTTCCTTCCAATCCTGCTGACATTATGATCAGTATATGTAGGAAAGAACTGCAGATGGTGGTTTACACCAAAGATAGATACAAAATGCTGGAGTAGCTCAGTGGGACATGCAGCATCTCTGGAGCGAAGGAATGGGTGACATTTCGGGTTGAGACCCTTCTTCGGACTGTATCATACGATCAGTATGTCTGGAATCTATTCCACAGCCAGAATGTGTTAATGGTCAAAGTACAAAATTAAGATAACACAACAATGGGGGCTAGCAACCTTAAATATTGACCAGCCTCTCCTTCTGGAATGGATTTGCCACTGGCAAACCTATCAAAGGTAGCTTCTCCTTGCGCAACAATTTCATTTCATGTCTCACCTGATCATCCAAACCTCTTTGGAGATTAAAAAGCCATCCCCATTGCCATCTCTCACAGATGGGGTAATGATGTTAGAGCTGAAGTGGTCACTACGGAAGTTGCAAAGAGGCTTTGCCGAGACTGTCCATGAATTAGAACTAACTGGTGCTGTAATGAAACTAGGAGCAGCCAAAGAACACCAACGACAAGAGCTCGGTCTATGGGGAGGATCTGCAAATGTAACTGAATATTTTCTGAATTTAACTACTTCTATTTTGTAATAATAGTCAAGTGAAAAAGTTAAGTGAAGAAAATAATGAACAAGCTTCCAGCTGGTTATTGTATTGAGCTTATCTCTGTGTTAACGTCTGTGGTGCAATGTTCAATTTAACTGCCTGCTTATTCATTAAAAGTCAGATTGTGAAAGATTTTGAAACGCAGAGGGATTGTAGTCGTTTTAATAAAGAAGAGTTCTTATTGAATTAAAATTTTGCTGCTATGAAGCTGGAGGATTTATTTTAGCTCAACAGCACTAGATCTGGATAGCTGTGAAGGATCACATGATCTTGTTATAAAAAGGATCTGCAAATGCTGGTTTATACCAAAGAAAGATACAAAATGCAGGAGTAAATCAGCAGGTCAGGCAGCATCCCTGGAGAACATGGGTTGGTGACATTTCAGGTTGGGACTCTTCTTCAGATGTGCTTGTTGTTTAGCTTGAAGTTGCAAATTTAGTTCTATTGCCCACCCTTTTCCAGAGGAACTTGACCCATGGAAAGTGTTAACTAAAATAACAAGACTGACAAAAAATAATGAGACTTACAAAAATCATATCAGATACAACCTCAAATTTAATTGTAACAGAAACCTGTTTAGTCTTGTAACGGGAGACGATTATAACATCTATATTACTAAAAGTCTGATCTTGACCGCTTTTGGCCCCCTGTGCTGCAATTTCCGAGAGAACGCCGCCACCTACGGCCATCATTTTTGGCCACCTCGCTCAGAGCCCCCCTCCGTCTTTCAGGACCGGAGGATTTTTCCCATCGATGAAAAATCAGAGAGATATTAATGGGTTTTTTTAAATTGCCATTCTCTCTGCTGCCCCTGCTGGGGGGAGGGACTATAAAACCAGGAAGTGGTGTGCCTCACTCAGTCTCTGCAAGATGGAGGAAGCCTGAGGGTCATGTCTCTCTGAGCTGTGAATAACACTGAACACATGTCTACTCAACTGTGAGTGCCCTTAATGTGGTTCGAAAATGCTTGCAAAAAGTGTCTATTGGTTCTAAAATGCTTACAAAAAGTGTCTCTATTGGTTCTAAAATGCTTACAAAAAGTGTCTATTGGTTCTAAAATGCTTGCAAAAAGGGTCTCTATTAGTTTTATAATGCTTGCAAAAAGTGTCTCTATTGGTTTTAAAATGCTTGCATAAAGTGTCTCTATTGGTTCTAAAATGCTTGCAAAAAGTGTCTCTATTGGTTCTAAAATGGTTGCAAAAAGTGTCTATTGGTTCTAACATGCTTGCAAAAAGTGTCTATTGGTTCTAACATACTTGCAAAAAGTGTGTCTATTGGTTCTAACATGCTTGCAAAAAGTGTCTCTATTGGTTCTAACATGCTTACAAAAAGTGTCTATTGGTTCTAAAATGCTTGCAGAAATTGTCTTATGGTTCTAAAATGCTTGCAGAAAGTGTCTATTGGTTGTTGTTGTGGTGGCAACTGCTTTGAAAGGCTGCACTGCAAAAAAAATGGCTGTTGTTGGTGGTGGTAACTGCTTTGAAAGGCTGCACTGCAACAAAAATGGCTGTTGTTGGTGGTGGTAGCTGCTTTGAAAGGCAGCACTGCAAAAAAAAGGCTATTGTTGGTGGTGGTAACTGAAAGGCTGCACGGCAAAAAAAAAATGGCTGTGGTTGGTGGAAACTTGACAACTTCCTGTTTGCACGAATATTGATTTTAGATAAAACGCTACCACTTACAGCTGTGATATTTGACCAGATTACTCGGTTCCTAGCCACTCATCAGGTGCAGAGGATTCTTCCCATCAAATTAAAATAAAAGTGGTGTTAGTGTTAAAAAAAAGTTTTGAGAATCTCTCTACTGTCAATCATGCCATGAAGGCCACGCCCCTTCCAGTTGGAGGGGGAGGGATTATAAAACCCGTAAGTGTGGGTGTGGCTCAGTCTCTGCAAGATGGGGGAGAGAGAGGTCACGAATGTCTGAGCTGTGAATCAACTGAACACACTGAATGTCTACTGAACTGTGAGTGTGGTGTTTTGTGTGGTTTTATAGTGGTTTTATGGTGGTTTCACCCTGATTGAAATGGTATGAAACTGTATTTGAATGTGGTTGTCTTGCACCCTGCTTGAAATGGCATGAAACTGCACTAGCATTTGGTGGCCTTGCACCTGCTTGAATTGACATGAAACTGCACTTGAATTTGGTGGCCTTGCACCCTGCTTGAAGTGGCATGAAACTGCTCTTGAATTTGGTGGCCTTGCACCCTGCTTGAAATGGCAGGAAACAGCACTTAAGTTTGGTGGCCCTGCACCCTGCTTGAAGTGGTATGAAACTGCACTTGAATTCGGTGGCCTTGCACCCTGCTTGAAGTGGACGGAAACTGCACCTGAATTTGGTGGCCTTGCACCCTGCTTGAAGTGGTAAGAAACTGCACTTGAATTTGGTGGCTTTGCACCCTGCTTGAAATGGTAGGAGACTGCATTTGAATTTGGTTGCCTTACACCCTGCTTGAAGTAGAATTTCAAAGAATGACCGTGAGTCAACTGTTAGTCCGCCAGCCGTTAGTGAGCTGCCAGCACATCAGGCTTGCGTGACTGAGATGCCACCTCAAGAATCCATTTGGCCCACAATGTCCATACTAACCAGTCCCTTCAGCCCACAGTACCCATACTGCATCGGGGGACCAGCCCTCCCGTGTGAACATATATAACCATATAACAATTACAGCACGGAAACAGGCCATCTCGACCCTTCTAGTCCGTGCCGAACACGTATTCTCCCCTAGTCCCATATACCTGCGCTCAGACCATAACCCTCCATTCCTTTCCCGTCCATATAACTAACCAATTTATTTTTAAATTATAAAAACGAACCTGCCTCCACCACCTTCACTGGAAGCTCATTCCACACAGCCACCACTCTACTTGTTACATCCTCAACAAATTCCAGAATATTAGTCATGCATGATTCATAAATCCATGCTGACTTTGACTGATCCTGTCACTGCTTTCCAAATGCGCTGCTATAACATCTTTAACAATCAACTCAAGCAGCTTCGCCACTACCGATGTAAGGCTAATTGGTCTATAATTCCCTGTTTTCTCTCTCCCTCGTTTCTTAAAAAATTGGGTTACATTGGCTACCCTCCAGTCCACAGGAACTGATGCAGAGTCGAGAGAACATTGGAAAATGATCACCAATGCATCCACGATTTCTAGGGCCACCTCCTTGACGTTTGATATGCGGTATTCATATGTAGGGAAATGTCTGGAACAGATTTGCAAAACTACATGTCAAGAGGAAAGTGTTTCAATGTCAAGAAAGAAACGAATACAGAACATCTTGAAAACTTTGAACATCATTGGCTTTTGACAGTTTTGTGAGTTTCTTGCTCCTCATTTCTTGGCTTTTCTCAGCCGTCACTGAACAGCTTTTGTACACATGTTGGCAGGAAAGTTAGTTCGTACTGAACTAATTTAAAGGATAAAAGAGGCTGGCTCATTTCTACATTGGCCAATTCCCCCATTTCAGAAAATATATTCATTGAGAAATGTAGAGGACAATTGTACAGAAATAGTAATAGTCACCCTTCCTATTCCCACACTGAGCTTTCTGTCCTGGACCTCCTCCATTGTCAGAGTGAGGCCAAATGCAAATTGAAGGAACTGCACCATATTTCGCTTGAGCAGTTTACTACCCAGCGGCATGAATATTGACCTCTCACTTCATGTAACCCTTGCATTCCCTCTCTCCCATCCTTCCCTCACCTTAGTCCTCTTGCTAATTTCACCTTTATGTTCCTTCGTTATCACCTCATCCCCAGCCAACAAGAGATTATTGTGGGCTCCACCTTTCCCGAGTCATCGATGCAGGCTCTGCTTTGTTCTGTAGCACCTCCAGTGTCCCCTTCTCTGACTCTTAGTGTGAAGAAGGGTCTTGAGCTGGAACGTCACCTATTCCTTTCCTTCAGAGATGCTGCCTGACCCTCTGAGTTACTTTTGCATTTTGTGTCTATCTTCGAGGATAATAGTAACTTGGGTTAGTACAACATAAGCTTTTGGTTGCATATAATTAAATTAAACCGATATTGCCAAGTTACGACTTTAGTCCAGTGAATCAGTCTGATCCGTTTGTGAAATGCTGGAAATAGAATGCAGATGAGGCAGCATCTGCACACTGAAAACCAACAACCACATTTCTGCTCAATGGCCCTGCACCATAAGTGGGTTACCTCAGCATTACAGGTTATATCCTGCTCATTTTCTTAGCCGAAAGTCTCACAGAAGCTGACATGTTTTAAATCCAAACTACCAACTTGTGTACGCCGTGTGTACATTACCTCATCCCAAATGTGACAGGATTAATACTGGGCCGAGTTGAGTCTCATCATTCTGGAGCAGACGGAACGAGCAAGCACGCATCGCCCGTGGAGCCGACCTACCCAATCTCTCTCCTCTGGAAGGTGCAGGTCCTAATAACCCGACACATGGCATTGAACACAAGAGGGAGTGAGCTCGGCACCGTGACTGTGCCTCAGGCAACTTACCCCAAGGCCTCGAGCCTGGATTCTGCCCACAGGCTTTCACAGCTTGCTCACTGTCATATGGCGCTGAATGTTCAATAAATACATTTAAAATCAACAGAAATACTTAAACAATTCCCAGAAAACATAAAAAATTAACACATTAACTAAAATTAAAGATAGATCTAATTAGATAGATATAATTTATTTAGATAGATAGATAGATATAATTTATTTGCCACACAACCAGGGTTGGTGGAAATTTGGGTTGTCAGCAGCAGTACAATAATAAAGAACACACAATAAATAATAAAGAACACACAATAAATAATAAAGAACACACAATAAACACATTATAAAACTAACATAGTTTAAAATATTGAAACAAAAAAGAAAACCATTCCATATTGTACGTCATGAGACATTCCTTCAAGAGTCTGAAGAAGTGTCCTGACCTGAAACGTCACCTATCCATGTTCTCCAGAAATCTGCCTGACTCACTCAGTTACTCCAGCACTTCGCCTTCTTCTGTAAGCCAGCACCTGCAGGTCCTTGTTTCTGCATCAGACATCCTATGCCAGTCCAAGAAGTTTGAATGCAAACAACATTCCTCAATGAGTCCCAAGCCTCCAAAGTAGAGAGACAGAAGCACGAGCATTGAACATCAGGACTTCCCAGACTTCTATGTTTGACTGCACATTGGTACAAGGCAGACAGTGAGCAGCTGATGTCTACCTATTGGCCAGTATGGTTTGACCCATCAAATTCTCCCAGGAAATGATTGCACATCCAATGTATCTTGACTTTAAGCGAGTAGATCAATACCAGTTCATAGCAACATGTCTCTCATAAATCCTTGAAGCTGTGTTGTTTTACAAGGAGACAGAGCCAACAACATCATGATGTTCCAACAGCTGAAAGTGGCCATTTGGCTCAACTCAGTATGTTATAAATTATGGTAATTTGCCTTTAAATTTTGTCTACCTGTAATTATGTGGGTGGGATTTATTACGAAGTAGGAGGCGTGTTTGCAGCTGGGATTCTTGCGCAGAAGCTAGTTAGTTTTTAGTTTAGTTCAGAAGAAGCAAGGGGGATGGCATAGCTCGCGACCATGTCGGAGCTTTGGACCATGCCAGAGTTTGACCATGCATGAGATTGACTACGAGTAAGATCAAAATGTACTTAAACAAGAAGAAGTTTGGATGAATATTTCACTGTTTTTACTACGACAATAAAGAAATTATTAATCAAGAGACTGTGTTTTGAAGATTTATCTTTGGACGGCTTTGAATGTCTCGTGGAGAGCTCTCATGCGTAAATGAGGCTATTGTAGCGGAGCCTGCTATCAAACCCGGCGTTAGGAAGCCGCGGTCACGCGACTCAGAAGGGACTGATGTTTTCGCGCGGTTGTTCCTTTGCACGCGTCAGTTCAGCGCTGACCACCGTTGTGGGCAGGCGTGTCTGATTAATCTGTATGCTGCAACATGAGCTTTCAAATAAAGTTAAGTTGAAAACTCCAGTAGTCGTTTCTCAGACCGCTAAACTATCTCCTTACCCCTTTGTCTTCAACATAGTGGCTAGAGGAAGAAATTCCTGGACCGATATATAATCTGCCACTACACAGCCTAAATGTATATGTACAAGTACGATCTGAATGTGGCGCGTCTGTGCATTCGACAGGTCATAAAGGACTCTGTTGAGAAGGTGTGAGATTAGTTGTGTTATTGCCTCAAAATTAGTTAGCTACAAAGTTGCAGCTTTTTACTCTGGGATCCCCCTCCATCTGTAAGTTGATATATTCTATGGTACTTGCATATAACATTCTTTAACATACCAAATAAGAAAAAGTACCTTTGTTAGAAATATATATTATACTAGACTAAGTGGGACCTGTTGGGATATTGAATTATGTGAGGTAAGGGAAACAAGTAGAGTAGCTATGGAAACTATGAGATTCAAAGAAGAGGAAGTACTGACACTTTTGAGAAATGTAAAAGTGGATAAGTCTCCAGGTCCGGACAGGATATTCCCTAGGACATTGAGGGAAGTTAGTGTAGAAATAGCAGGGGCTATGACAGAAATATTTCAAATGTCATTAGAAACGGGAATAGTGCCGGAGGATTGGCGTACTGCGCTTGTTGTTCCATTGTTTAAAAAGGGGTCTAAGAGTAAACCTAGCAATTATAGACCTGTTAGTTTGACGTCAGTGGTGGGCAAATTAATGGAAAGGATACTTAGAGATAACATATATAACCATCTGGATAAACAGGGTCTGATGGAACAGTCAACATGGATTTGTGCCTGGAAGGTCATATTTGACTAATCTTCTTGAATTTTTTGAAGAGGTTACTCGGGAAATTGATGAGGGTAAAGCAGTGGATGTTGTATATATGGACTTCAGTAAGGCCTTTGACAAGGTTCCTCATGGAAGGTTGGTTAAGAAGGTTCAATTGTTGGGTATTAATGGTGGAGTAGCAAGATGGATTCAACAGTGGCTGAATGGGAGATGCCAGAGAGTAATGGTGGATGGTTGTTTGTCAGGTTGGAGGCCAGTGACTAGTGGGGTGCCACAGGGATCTGTGTTGGGTCCACTGTTGTTTGTCATGTACATCAATGATCTGGATGATGGTGTGGTAAATTGGATTAGTAAGTATGCAGATGATACTAAGATAGGTGGGGTTGTGGATAATGAAGTAGTTTTTCAAAGTCTACAGAGAGATTTATGCCAGTTGGAAGAGTGGGCCGAAAGATGGCAGATGGAGTTTAATGCTGATAAGTGTGAGGTGCTACATCTTGGCAGGACAAATCAAAATAGGACGTACATGGTAAATGGTAGGGAATTGAAGAATGCAGGTGAACAGAGGGAATCTGGGAATAACTGTGCACAGTTCCCTGAAAGTGGAATCTCATGTAGATAGGGTGGTAAAGAAAGCTTTTGGTGTGCTGGCCTTTATAAATCAGAGCATTGAGTATAGAAGTTGGGATGTAATGTTAAAATTGTACAAGGCATTGGTGAGGCCAATTCTGGAGTATGGTGTACAATTTTGGTCGCCTAATTATAGGAAGGATGTCAACAAAATAGAGTGAGTACAGAGGAGATTTACTAGAATGTTGCCTGGGTTTCAGCAACTAAGTTACAGAGATAGGTTGAACAAGTTAGGTCTTTATTCTTTGGAGCGCAGCAG